>NC_041405.2:61503253-61625753 GCF_900747795.2 Erpetoichthys calabaricus | reverse complement strand
GTCTCAGGAAGGGGAAGCAGTGCAGTGTCAACACTGTATATGGTGGGGATGGTGCGCTGCTGACCTCGACTCGGGACGTTGTGGGTCGGTGGGGGGAATACTTCGAAGACCTCCTCAATCCCATTAACATGCCTTCCAATGAGGAAGCAGAGCCTGGGGACTCAGAGGTGGGCTCCCCCATCTCTGGGACTGAGGTCACCGAGGTGGTCAAAAAACTCCTTGGTGGCAGGGCCCCGGGGGTGGATGAGATACGCCCGGAGTTCCTCAAGGCTCTGGATGTTGTAGGACTGTCTTGGCTGACACACCTCCGCAACATCGCATGGACATCAGGGACAGTGCCTCTGGATTGGCAGACCGGGGTGGTGGTCCCCCTCTTTAAGAAGGGGGATCGGAGGGTGTGTTCCAACTACAGAGGGATCACACTCCTCAGCCTCCCTGGAAAAGTCTATTCAGGGGTCCTGGAGAGGAGGGTCCGTCGGATAGTCGAGCCTCGGATTCAGGAGGAACAGTGTGGTTTTCGTCCTGGTCGCGGAACAGTGGACCAGCTCTATACCCTTAGCAGGGTCCTGGAGGGTGCATGGGAGTTTGCCCAACCAGTCTACATGTGTTTTGTGGACTTAGAAAAGGCATTCGACCGTGTCCCTCGGGGAATCCTGTGGGGGGTACTCCGAGAGTATGGGGTACCGGCCCCCCTGATAAGGGCTGTTCAGTCCCTGTACGATCGGTGCCAGAGCTTGGTCCGCATTGCCGGCAGTAAGTCGAACCCGTTTCCAGTGAGAGTTGGACTCCGCCAGGGCTGCCCTTTGTCACCGATTCTGTTCATATCTTTTATGGACAGAATTTCTACGCGCAGCCAGGGTGTTGAGGGGGTCCAGTTTGGTGGGCTCAGGATTGGGTCACTGCTTTTTGCAGATGATGTTGTCCTGTTTGCTTCATCAGGCCGTGATCTTCAGCTCTCTCTGGATCGGTTCGCAGCCGAGTGTGAAGCGGCTGGGATGAGAATCAGCACCTCCAAATCCGAGACCATGGTCCTCAGCCGGAAAAGGGTGGAGTGCCCTCTCAGGGTTGGTAGCGAGATCCTGCCCCAAGTGGAGGAGTTCAAGTATCTCGGGGTCTTGTTCACGAGTGAGGGAAGAATGGAGCGTGAGATCGACAGGCGGATCGGTGCGGCATCCGCAGTAATGCGGGCATTGCATCGGTCTGTCGTGGTGAAAAAGGAGCTGAGCCGCAAGGCGAAGCTCTCAATTTACCAGTCGATCTATGTTCCTACCCTCACCTATGGTCATGAGCTATGGGTAGTGGCCGAAAGAACGAGATCGCGAATACAAGCGGCTGAAATGAGTTTCCTCCGCAGGGTGTCTGGGCTTTCCCTTAAAGATAGGGTGAGAAGCTCAGTCATCTGGGAGGGGCTCAGAGTAGAGCCGCTGCTCCTCCGCATCGAGAGGAGTCAGATGAGGTGGCTCGGGCATCTGATCAGGATGCCTCCTGGACGCCTCCCTGGTGAGGTGTTCCGGGCACGTCCAACCGGGAGGAGGCCCCGGGGAAGACCCAGGACACGCTGGAGGGACTATGTCTCTCGACTGGCCTGGGAACGCCTTGGGATTCTCCCGGAAGAGCTAGAAGAAGTGGCCGGGGAGAGGGAAGTCTGGGCATCTCTGCTCAAGCTGCTGCCCCCCGCGACCCGACCTCGGATAAGCGGGAGACAATGGATGGATGGATGTGTATGTGTGTGTATATATATATATAATATATGTGTATATATATATATATTATATATATATGTGTGTATATATATTATATATATATGTGTATATATATATATTATATATATATGTGTATATATATATATTATATATATATGTGTATATATATATATATTATATATATATGTGTGTGTATATATATTATACATATATGTGTATATATATATGTGTATATATATAAATGTAATGAATTATTATTTATTATTATTATATAATATGTGTATATATATATAATATATGTGTATATATATATATATATATAATACATATATATAAATACATATATATATATAATATATGTGTATATGTATATATATATATATATGACAGCAACACTCATAACAATGACAACACAATTACATTGACAATCATGTTACGTTATTTTTAAAATGTTTCCTTTACTTTTTCATAACCTCTTTAACACACTATTTTGCTAGTTTAAATATATATCGCAGATTTCTTTGCTGGTTCGCGGATTTCTGAGGACAATGGGTCTTTTAATTTCTGGTACATGCTTCCTCAGTTGGTTTGCCCAGTTCATTTCATACAAGGGACGCTATTGGCAGATGGCTGAGAAGCTACCCAACTTACTTTCTCTCTCTCTCTCTTGCGCTGACTTTCTCTGATCCTGACGTAGGGGGTGTGAGCAGGGGGGCTGTTCGCACACCTAGACGATACGGACGTTCGTCTAAAAATGCTGAAAGATTATCTTCACGTTGCTACCTTCTGTGTGCAGCTGCTTCGTGAAGCGACATGCTGCACGGTGCTTCGCATACTTAAAAGCTCAAAGGGCACGTATTGATATTTGACTTTGTTTTTCTCTCTCTCTCTCTCTCTCTCCCTGCTCCTGACGGAGGGGGTGTGAGCTGCCGCCTTCAACAGCTTTGTACCGGCGGTGCTTCGCATACTTAAAAGCCAAACAGCCCTATTGATTTGTTTGCTTTCCTCTCTGTTTCCTTTGAAGAGGAAGATATGTTTGCATTCTTTTAATTGTGAGACAGAACTGTCATCTCTGTCTTGTCATGGAGCACAGTTTAAACTTTTGAAAAAGAGACAAATGTTTGTTTGCAGTGTTTGAATAACGTTCCTGTCTCTCTACAACCTCCTGTGTTTCTGCGCAAATCTGTGACCCAAGCATGACAATATAAAAATAACCATATAAACATATGGTTTCTACTTCGCGGATTTTCTTATTTCGCGGGTGGCTCTGGAACGCAACCCCCGCGATGGAGGAGGGATTACTGTATATATATGTTTACATAACCTCTTTAACACACTACTTCTCCGCTGCGAAGCGCGGGTATTTTGCTAGTAGAAAGATAAAGCTGAAGCTGAAACAGAATAACAGGTAGAAGGAGTACCAGGGCCACCAGTCCCAGCTGCAACCACTCTTCCCCTACACCCAGCCAGCCAGGCGTATATAGAAACCATCAAAGCAATATCCCTGTTAAGCCACAACTTCAATAATAACCAACAACCAGTTAACAGAACCTCCTTCCCTCCTGCCTTCACCCCAAACCATCTCAAACATAAAAATACCAATATCCAGAAATTATTCGGCTTGCATGCAATAATTCCTCCCCATCTCCTTCCAGTAGAAGAGTTAAACAAGAATAATGAGATAATCAGTTAAGGAATAACAATGAATGATACTGCAACACGATAAACTACATTGAAGGAAATAAACATCCAAATAAATAGAAATAGTGATAATAAAATGCCAGCATGAGGGAGCTTCAGGATCACCTCAAAAAATTAAATGTTTGAAAAATTTCAATCTGGTTTCCGAACTTCTCACAGTACAGAGACAGCCCTGGTCAGAGTCACCAATGACCTCCTGATGCAGCTGGACCTCACAACTGCATTTGATACGGTAAATCATAATATTCTCCTTCATCATCTTCACTATATAATTGGACTTTCTGGCATTGCTTTGGAGTGGTTCGAGTCCTATCTTACAGATAGGGCCGAGTATGTGGCTTTGGGGGATGCTAAATCTCATAACCACACTATCACCTGGGGGGGGGGGGGGGGGGGGGGGGGGGGCCCACAAAGATAAGTCCTTGGGCCGACCCTCTTTAATATCTATATGCTACCCCTGGGTCACATCATCCGCAAGCATGGAGTTTCATTCCATTGCTATGCCAATGATATGCAGCTCTATGTGAGACTGGATCCGACTTCTCTTACACCTCCATCAACTCTTTCCTCTTGCTTGGATGAGATTGAGGCCTGAATGTCCAAATACTTCCTCAAGCTGACCAGCACCACAACTGAAGCTCTTTTAATTGGCACCCCCCCATCAAATTTTTTCCTCTGTAAATTGTATTTTCTTTTCTGACCGTACCATTACCCTCTCCCCTTCTGTTACAAATCTGGGTGTCAAGTTAGACTCCCATCTGTCATTTGATACACATGTCCATCACCTTTGTAAAATTGAGTTCCTTCATCTCCGAAACATAGCCAAACTCCGTCCCTACCTCTCCCTCTGTAATGCTGAAAAGCTGGTTCATGCCTTTGTCTCATCCAGACAGGACTATTGTAATGCACTCCTTATTTGGATACCCAACAAGAGCCTTCAAAAGCTACAACAAATTCAAAATAGTGCTGCAAGAATCCTGATGAGGGTGCGGAAATATGAACACATTTCACCAATCCTTCAGTCACTTCATTGGCTCCCTATTCACCTCCATATCGAATACAAACTCTGTTTGTTCACTCACCAGTGTATCCATGGAAATGCTCCACACTATCTCAAGGAACTCCTTATACTACAATCCACTGCAAGAAACCTCCGTTTTGCAAATACCTACCACCTTTGCCCCCCTGTGATGAAACTTCATACAATGGGTAACTGAGCCTTTGCAGCCACTGCTCCACGGCTCTGGAATGCCCTACTAGAGAAACTGAGAACACAGCAGATTGTGGGCTGTTTTAAAAAACAGCTAAAGACTTTACTATTTAGGAAAGCTTATTAACAAAAATCCTATAATTATTGTTGTTTTATCTCTGTTTTTATCTTGCTTTGCCTTTGTTTAAACTTTTTATGTAGCACTTTGAGATTTACTGCTAATGTAAAGTGCCCTATAAATAAAATGCATTATTATTATTATTATTGCATGACACGTGGAAGCTGAACCATTCATTAGCCCCAGTCCTCAGTCAGGTACATGACATATTGCAGTATGATAAGTTGTTTCATAGGTGTGCAAACCCAAATATGATCAGAGTCATATGCACAATCCTTGAAACAGTTTACTGAAATGGCTCCAACAGAAAAGAGCTGCACTTCCCTGTAATTAAGACTGCTAAGCCACACTCTAGGAGTGTGGATTACAATCACTTCTTGTTAAGGCACACTGCCATGTGGATATATAAATTAGACACCATAATTCCAGTGAAGCTTATAACTTGTCCTACTACTTGGGTGAAAGGTAAACAAGTGTGTATGCAAGCTAAACACTGGTTTATAATTTCCAAGTAAATATTTCATATGTTGCATGACTAATGCCCATATCTTTGGTAAGTTAGCAAAGTCTCTTGGTGGCACCTTATCCCACTACATTTATAAGTTTATACATTTATATATATAATCCTCCGTGATTTTTTAATATTTGTTATTTCTTGGCAACCCTACAGTCTGATTTTGAAAAACAGACTGACTGGCATTTTGGCACTGTATACTGTATATATACATTTTTTCAAAATTCAATTATCTGTCATACTGCCTCCCCAACAAACAGAAGCAAATGATGATGACATCGGCAATAACTGTCTGATAGAACAAAGACTGCATTTTGCTACATACATTGAATGATCTTAGTCTTCTGAGCATAAAAGGCCAGCTCTGCCCCTTCCTGTAGAGGACATCTGTGTTCATAGACCAGTCCGTCTGTCATCAAGGTGAACACCTATATATTTATAAGTCTGCACCACCTCAATGTATTTCCCTCAGATATTGAAAGCCTGAAGGGGGAGCTTAGACCTGCAGAAATTCACAATCATCTCCTAGATCTTCATTGAGTTCAGAACCTGGCAGTTCTTATTGCACCAGTCACTGAACGCTCCAATCAGATCTCTATATTCTCCATCCTGCCCATTTCTTATAAACACCACAATAGCTGTATCATTAGAGTACTTCTGAATGTGGTAAAAGTATATTTAAAGTCTGCTGTGGATAATGTGAACAGGAATGGGTCCAGAACAGCTGAACAGGTGAATTCTTAATTCTGGCTTTGTATTTGGCCTTGTCATCACTGGCAGTGCAGCACCTGCGTGGCTAACCATTGAAAGGAAATCCCATTCATATTGTGACACTAGAGGGCGCTATCGCTACTCAAACCCCGCAGTCAAATGTCCAGGACACCAAGTAAAAGCACCAATAATCTATTTAATTTCCTTTCTTTTCGATATTGTGTCACAGTAGACACCACAATCACCCCAATAAACAATAAATCAATAATCCAATACCATAAATCAATCCTCCTCTCCCCCAGCAGCTCTGTCACACACTCTCCCAAATCCGGCTCCACTTGCTGGGTCTCGCATAGTCCTTTATATAATCCTTGACCCAGAAGTGCTCCTGTCCTTCTGTCTATGTGATTCAATAGCACTTCCGGGTCAGATGAAGACTTACATTTTTCTTCAGCCTGGAAGTACTTCTGTTCTTCCGTCCCCGTGACTTGGGAGTACTTCCGGGCTATAGGGAAAATAAAAATCCCCGTGTCTCCCTGCAGCGTCACACGATGGCACCAACGGCACCCAGCAGGGCTGTGAAGCCTAACTCCATCTCTCATGGTGCCCTGCGGGAATCCGGGGCACCTCCATGCTGCAGGGCAGACGCCATCTAGCGTCTTGTATGTGTCGGTTGGAATGAGCTGCTGCCCATCCATCACAATATTCTTCTGTGCATGCTTTGCTACTGTATGTGCACTTACAACCACAAATTATAACTAATTAATCAGCTATCTAGTAGTTCCTCACCAATACAGTAGACTTTTAGATCGTTATGTTACTATCCATTGCTCTTCTGCTTGATAATCATTTATTTTAGACATTCTTATATAGTACTTAATTCACAGAAAGTACCAAGCATCTGGTGCTTTTGAGATATCTTTATTGTGATTGTATTTGTTTGATTTGAATACTGTAATTAAACATCAGGCACAATTTTCTAGTAACATGCTCCTTTTTGTATGCAAAGTTTACATTTTGGTAAAAGTAAAAAAAAAAAATGACCTAACTTTCCTAATCTTTCAATAACATCCATCTCCAGCAAAAAGATCCATGGAAATTCAATTATCTTATAGACAGACAGAGAGTTAGACAGACAGATAGATAGATGAAATTATGCTTTACCAAGCTTCACTCAATAAAGAAGAATAAAATGCAATGACAATATACATTTGCATTTAAAACATTTGTTTTAAATGATAGTTAATAAATACTGTAAAAGGTACAAGAGCCTATGGAGGACATTCTAATCAAGTCAATGTTTTTCATGGGAAATTTTTTTTTTCTTTTATCTAATACAAGCTGATACCCACTGCTTTGCTCGTTTTGCAATAATTTTACTAAAATGTTATCACACTAAGTTTACAAAATAAAATGTATAACAAAAAAGAAAACAATACTTTTTACTGATGTTTTATTTAAAAAAAAATAAAGATAGGGCGGCACGGTGGCGCAGTGGGTAGCGCTGCTGCCTCGCAGTTGGAAGACCTGGGGACCCGGGTTCGCTTCCTGGGCCCTCCCTGCGTGGAGTTTGCATGTTCTCCCCGTGTCTGCGTGGGTTTCCTCCGGGCGCTCCGGTTTCCTCCCACAGTCCAAAGACCTGCTGGTTAGGTGGATTGGCGATTCTAAATTGGCCCTAATGTGTGCTTGGTGTGTGGGTGTGTTTGTGTGTGTCCTGTGGTGGGTTGGCACCCTGCCCAGGATTGGTTCCTGCCTTGTGCCCTGTGTTGGCTGGGATTGGCTCCAGCAGACCCCCGTGACCCTGTGTTCGGATTCAGCGGGAATGAAAATGGATGGAAAATAAAGATAATTTTTTTATTAAGTTCATAGTAAGAACTCACCCCTAGTCGGATTACTTCACAACAAACTGCAGTCTCAATTATCACTAATTTTAAATACATAATATTAATAACAATAATAAAAATGCACGTAGAAAGGTGACCCTTTCAGCACAAACAAAAAAAATACAGAATGGAGAGTATTCTATGATCTATTGAACCAGCAACACAAACCGGTCGTTAGGTCATAAAAATGCGAGTTTGGGTGCTCTTGTAAAATTACAAATTTCACATGTTCACATTCTAATCTTTAAGTATATGTTCTTAAAATGGATATATGTAGTTTTATAACATATCGTGATCGCCTGCGACTTTGTTGGCTTGGACACCCACATAATCTGGCTAGAGCACTTCTTTGTACACAACATTTCAGATTTTTTTTTCTGGTGCCAGAATGACCAAGCTGGTGGAGGAACTGAGTCTTGAGCAAGCAACATAGAATTGACCTTGTGAAAAGCACTACCCTGGCCAACTTTAATATCTGTCCCTGAGACTTATTAATTGTCATGGCAAAACAGACCTTGAGGGGGGGACTACAGTCTCTTAAATTCAAAGGGGAATTCAGAGGGTATTAAGGGTATACGTGGTATAAATACTGACTCCCCTTGAGCACATTCGGTCAAAATTGTAGCCTCAATAATATTATGATTTAAAGTTTTTATTTGTTGCCTGGTGCCACTTTGAGAATATGCTTATAGATTGGGAGACCAGGTGGTTTTAGAGTATTGATAAATTCTACTGGATAGTGTACAGCATCATCTGTGTTTACAACCGAGTCTACCGATTTGTATTCCATTTCTTCTCTTTCAAACGACTTTAGTAGCATGTCATTGATGGCGGGAGCTTGGTCATTTTTAGGGGTCAGAATACCACACTCGCATAACCATTCTATAGGCTTATTATGGACGTGAGCAATGTCAGGATATATTGTGGCAATCAAATCTTCAACAGTAGTCACGACAGAGCATAGTTCTGAAGGGACAGTAATTTTTCCATCTGAGTCAGGTAATTCGCCTTTCCCTATTTTGAGCAGAATTTTTGAAAACTGACCAGCAAAGACATCTCCCCTTAGATGGATTCTCATGTTTTTGGTGAGTTGGAGTTTCATCACCTTTGGCCACAGATAACACTTTTAAAACATGCCTTAACTTCATCTGCCCGTGTTCCTCTGGGCACTACTAGTAATGTTTGACAAAAATCACCTGCCAATAACATTATAAGTCCTCCCATCAACTTATTATTGCCCCTGATGTCTTGTAGGGTTCTATTTAGAGCTTCAGTACCCCGTTTATGCGTCATACTGCTCTCATCCCAAACAATAAGCTTGGAATGTCGTAACACTTCCGCCATGTTACTTTGTTTATAAATATTGCATAAATAGGTCTCTATGTGTATCAGGTTGACGGGAAGCTTAAAAGCAGTGTGTGCAGTCTTGCCCCCTGTGAGCAGTGTAGCAGCAATCCCAGAGGTCGCGACAGCTATGGTAATATAACAACTACTCCTAATTTTTGCCAAGAGCAAGTTAATAGTGAAGATCTTGCCAGTGCCACCAGGAGCATCTAGGAAAAAAATCTGTCCTACACCTGCCTCAATGCTAGCCATTACCTGGCGGCAAACAGCCATTTGTTCACGTATCATTGACTGTTCATTATTCGATACTGTCCTCTCCATGGCAATCGTGTTGTAACTGGTTTCTCTAAGATAATCCAAAATATAGATAATAGTAAGATAATATTACAAAATACCACCATTATTGAGAATAATTTGCGCATTTTAAATGGTGATTTACATATAGCAGCTTCATCCAAGACAGACTCCCAATGCTTGTCATCTTCCAGCAAGCCAAGTGCCTTGCAAGCAGATTGAAAAGTTGGGTGAATAATATCATTTACAGTTTTTAGGAATTCATATGACGTCAGACCTCTAACTTCATGGAGAAGGAGATGGAGATGATAACACTCACATTCACATACTGTTTTTATGTGAATTTCCCATTGGGATTAATAAAGTATCTATCTATCTATCTATCTATCTATCTATCTATCTATCTATCTATCTATCTATCTATCTATCTATCTATCTATCTATCTATCTATCTATCTATCTATCTATCTATCTATCTAACACTCAGAGTTGTTTGGGTGAACAGTGTACACCCTTCCCAGTGAGTGCTCTATCTTCACACCTGGCCAGCCTTCAACATCGTTTCCTTTTTTGTCCTTTCAAATTTCTTATTGGTCCACATGAAGTACAAAGAGATTTGAGAATATAATAATGTTTTGGCAAAATGGTCTGTTTTACGCAGCTCAATAAAGGCCAAATGTTTTGATTGGGTGGATTACTGATTTTATCAGCTAAATTATTGGAGTTAAATAAATGTGTTGACCATTTTGAAGGTGAACAGCAAGGTGAAAGACAGGAGGAAATCTCTTGTGTTCAGGAAATCTCAGGATTTTCCACACTGCCTCAGAACTACTTATATATCAGCCAAATTCATATATTTTCACGTAATCTTTTTCATTTTCCAGTGCGAAAGTCACCTGATCACTGTTTACATACTTACAAATATACTTAATGGATTTCACTGAGTTGCAATATTCAACATTAATATGAGCATTGAAAATACGTAAAAGGACTGGATTGTACGGCACCACCCACAGATTATCCAATTCTATGTCATTTATTTTTATGGTGAAGCCACCAAAAGCTGCAGATTGTCTCTTATACTGTATTTTTAAAAAAGGGCCTGGGGTATCTTTTGCTAGAGGTATTACCTTTCATACAAGATGAATTATAATTTAAGCCACCACAAGGACCATGTATCATGTTAGTTTTAACTATTTCATAAAGAAGAGGATCTTGTACAGAGTTAGGTATTTCTGCACAAATTGCATTGTCAATTTCATCTGCAGAAAGACAATGCACCAGCCACAACATGATATGTATATGAGGGAGACCATGTTTTTGCCATTCTATAAATACTTAAAGCAACATACTTCACCAAATATTCTGTCTTTTATCAAAAGAGACATGTTTTTCTAACCTTTAGATGAAGCTCCCTTGAAATGATGTCATGGTGATCATGAGACTTTTGATCGGGTAACAGTACATCCGTGATATCCTTCCACCTAGTGTTACATGTGAAAGTTATAAATAATGGCTATAATGGCAAATGTATGTCATGGTGTCTTGAGTCCGCTCATGCATGTATCTAGGTCCACCAGTAAAAGATGATGGCAAAATCACCGTTTGACCTAATTGATCAGTTTCAGCATCTTGTCTCTGTACGACATCCTTCAGATGAATGTAACTGTCCGCGCACAGATGTTCTGGGTTGTTTCTTATATAATTGAGCCTTTCAGTCTCTATTTTAGCATACATGTCCACTAAAAATTGACTGAAGAGTGATTAAAAATATACTAAGTGGTTATCCTCCCCTTGTCTAACCATTATACTCACTGCATAAACTCTTTTTTAAGGAGTAAGTTGGTGTTGGGATCATGCTGTAGAAATGAAATTGAGTAACCATTCTCCCCGCGACAAAATAACAACGGATATTGCAATGCGTCATATGAACAGTGAATCTCACTGATTCACTGCAAGGCGTACTGTGGCTTTCTAATATATTATACCCTTGTTCAAATTGTTGACCTAGCATCACTAAAGCAACTAACTTTGTTAGAGTGTTGAACTGGCCTTTGTGGCCTTGGGCATTTTTTTTTCAGCATAGATTACAATCTTAAACATTTCACAGGAGGGAGGCACCTTATTTAGAGTAGTCTTCAAATCCCGTATGTAAGAATTGACTTTATGCAGCATCTGTTGTGGCTTTTTAACCAAGCCTGGCTTTACACGTGGAAAGTTGAAACACCTCAAATTTATCTCTTTTTCATCTTCACCTACAAAATGTAGTTTTAGAAATTGAGCTTCCTGTTGAGGCACAGGTAATAAACTTCCAATGACATGATAGACTTGGCCTTGAACCTTAAAAGTAGGCATGAATCCTGTCTTCAAACACCTGCTGAGCTCCAAACGACATCATTTGAAAGCAACTATTGTATTTATGGATATGATTCATAAGGTGGTCATGCTCAGGGTGAACATCCATTACTAAACTGTAAAGAGGTTCGGGCAGATGTTCAAAAGGTTTAAGTTGTATCTTTCCAGTGCTGCAGCACATACCATCAGTTTCGTCTTTCCACTTAAGAGCATTACACCACTGATACTTGTGGGTCATGGTACCTAAGGCTACAGTGCTATCAGTTTCGTATGGTAAGTCTGGACCGTGCATCATACCTGAAAAGAGCTTTAGATAGATACTTTATTAATCCCAAGGGGAACTTCACAAATAAATTTAACCTTCCATGTCAGTGCTCTGTTTTGCCTATATCGATGTGCTTTCTGATAATCAGCAGTCACTTGCCTATGTACATCAGTATTATTTTTTTTTTATATTTTGACACACCTGTATGGTGTGCTGTAGGGTTTTTTGTGTTCATATTTTTTTCTGAGGCCTTTTAAGTTGGTTGTTGTTCATGTTGCATTTGTGTATCTACCTTTTACGTTTCTTCTTTCCCTTCTGAGACACGATTAAAACTAATGATTGTTATACACTGGAAGCATCGGATCGCTGGTTTGAGGAGGAAGAGGATACAGGTGAAATTTGTGTAAATCGTAGTCATTTCACAGGGCAACATTCAGTACCTGATGCGGATGAGTCAGACCAAGGGCAGCATGGAGATGTGGCAAAAATAACAGAGTTAGCTTTAGATACAGGTGAAATTGTTACTTCAGGACTCAGTGAATTTTGCAGCAGATAGGTGTCAAAATGACCATTCAAAAGATCTTGTGTAAACCATAATCGTTTCACAGGGCGACCTTCAGTACCTGATTTCACATAAAGCCTACTACAGTATAACGATAAACCTTGAAAACAAAATCGAATACTCACCCCTCAGATTCCAACTCACAAAAACTACCATAAGTTGAAGCCTGCAACATATCGGCATAATATTCTGCTGATGTGGAGTAATTGTTACCATAACTGTTATGAGACGTAATTAAAAAAAAATTCAATCCAATTGTCTACTGCATACCTAATGATTTGCTCACACACTTCCATCGCCATTTCTTGGGTACCATACATTAAAAAAGAAGAGCCCAAAATAAGCAAGGCCCATCTCCTGTAATGGCATTAACAATGTGGTGTATCATGTTCAACATTTCGTCAACCGTTTTATAAAGGTTAAATAAAGAAAAAGTATTTAAGGGAGAAAAATAACTATAAGCTGCACAGTACAAATAATAAAAAATACAACGATATTATTATGAAAACCACAGCACTAACAAAATTAGAAGATATCAAATAATAAACTGAAAGTAATCACATATGTACAGACGTGTTGCTTAGACAAATGTCGCCTGTATCATCAAGCCGAAGGTGCAGCACTGCTAGTTATATGGCTAGTAGTGGCGCGTGAATTACATAAGTACACTTACATTTCTTATAAACAGTTTCATAAGATATAATATTTCGTATACAAACATCCAGTTTTATCATTCAAATAAGAAACGTAAAATTAAAGAAGGCATAACACATAATAATAATTGATAGATTTATTAAACTATTCTTATAACATCTTTATATACATGTTTATAACACAGAAAAGTCATCTTTTTATTAAAACACATCTTTATTTATTAGCATCTGCTTTGATATCTCATATAAAGCATTCATGAAACACATCTCATAATAACTCAACAATGGTAATATTAATTAGTATGCTATTTGTTATATCTTTATCTTTTTAAGTGAATTATTTTAAAATACTTATTTTAAAAACAAAATGATAAATAAATATGCACATAGTATATTTTTAATATTTGAAAATATATCAGGTGTTTATATTTCTGGTTATATGAGCTAAATCACATATTTGATTGCAACTTTTTCCATAACGGCCCTTTTATATTTTTTATTATGAAGATGCATCTTTTTTTATTGAATTTTTCATATCTCAAATTTAATTAATAATTATTTATTAAAGTTGCTTCTTATATTTTCTTCTCTAAAAAATTTTAATTTCTTTATTATGTATGATGATCAAATTTGTAAAAAACATACCTTTCCCTTTTCACCCCATTAGGGGCGGAATTTGGAAAAATCCTTTCTTAGTGGGTGCCTACTCCAAATTTTATGTTTCTAGGACCAATGTTTGAAGTTTTGCATTGATATGTCACCCAGTCAGTCACCTAACATCTTTATATACAGTATATAGGTAAGGCATTCTTTTTGCACTGAATTATGGAAGATGAAATTGGGTTCTTCCAGTTAAGCAATATAAGACAGCATGTGAGCAGTACGGTTTAAGTCATCACGAAACATTTTCCCCTTCTGATGGTGATACTACTGTTAATAATACTCTTCAAATCTAAAACTACTTGAGAAATAGGAATTTTTTTTTTCTGTTATGATTTGAAGGTAGGATGTTACAAAAGTGTAAGTCCTAGTGAAGCACTCACTTTATAACACTGCTCATAATTCAAGGATAACTGGATATATTTTGGATACATTTTGTTAAGATACATTCAGTGAATGACTTTTATTATACCATAGAATTATGCCATGCTTTACAGAAACGAACAGCTATATTGGCATCCTCCTAGGTTAGCTGAAGATTGTTTAAACCAGGGCAAAGGGAGCAAGAAGTTTAGGACGGGCCAAGTTTAGAAATTTACATGAAGGAACAAGCAGTGGTATAAATACAAACATACAAGATAACTTTGAAAGTCGGTACACTGCTAAAAAACCCCAAACAAAATATGTTATAAATTAAGAATTGATTGCCTCAATGATAGGCGTATTAAGAAAAAATTAAGAATACAATACATGAGTTGGAATTATATGTAGCTGAATGTACCTATGATATAAAAGGAATAATAGAAACCTATCTAAATGGTTACACATTTTTAAGAAGGATAGGCAAAACAGAAAAGGAAGAGGTTGATATTTATGTGAAACAGTCTTCTTAAAATGCATAATGAGACACATTTTAATGAGGACGTATGGATTTGACTAGAAAACATTAGTAATAGGGGCATGATATTTGGAAATATCTTATATTGTAGATCCCCCAATGCAGACAGTACTGTCAATATGCATCTTTATAAAAATATTAAAAAAAACAAGTTTAGAAGGTGATATTATAGACGTAGGGAATTTCAATTACCTAATTATTAACTGTGCTAATCTCACTTATAAAAGAAATGACGAGCAGTAGTATTTAGAATCTGACTGTTTTTAATACAGTATATTAAAACATCAACGAGTAGAGAAGACTGTCAAAGATTTGGAATTTTGTAATAACCAGAATAGAATACAAGGGGTAGAGATAATTGAACCATTATGGTCTAGTAATCATAATGTAATAATTTCCCTAATGTTTTGGCAGAGTGCATATATAAAAGGTATAAGTAACAAGTTGGTTAAGTTTGCAGTTGATACGAAACTAGGTAGAATGGCAGAGAATCTAGAATCAGCTGGGACATTAGAGGGCCCTGGAAAGAGCATATTTGGGCATATTTGTGGCAGATGAAATTTAATGTAAGTAAAGTGTAAGGCATTAAATATAAAAAGTAATAGTCTTAGATCTAAATACACAATGGGAGGTACAGTATGGAACTTAAAACTGCTCATTTTGAGAAGAATTCATGAGTCATAGAGGACTTGTCACTGTCCACCTCTAGACAGTGTATAGGAACCATGAAGAAAGCTAACAAAATGTTACATTATATAGAAGATTTGTAGTGTACAAGTCAAATAAGGTTATGCTTAAACTTTCTAAGGCACTAGTGATGCTTCACCTGGAGTACAACACAAAGTTCTGGTCTACAGGCTACAAAAAAGATGCAGCAGGCTGAAAAAAGTCCAGATAAAACCAACTTGGCTAATTTCAGGACTGCAAGGTATAAGCTATGGTTGAAGGAGGAGAACTGTAGTTTAAGTACATGAAGATTAAGAGGTGATGGTTTTAGTGTTTTTAACATTATGACAGAGATGAGTACAGTGGATCCAAATTGTTACTTCAAAACAAGTTCTTAAACAAAAATATAGGAACACAGGTGGAAACATGCTAAGGGTAAATATAGCAAAAATGTTCAGAACAGAGAACCATAGGCACATGGAATAAATTATGTACTATGGTGGAGAGTAGGCGTTTAGGGACCTTCAAAACTCAATTTGATGTTATTTTATAGGACTTAGACAGATAAAGTTGGTGAGTTTTATTGGACTTGCAGTATGGAAAAAAATTTTTTTTCTTCAGTGTCATAAATATCTAGTAATCTCCCTCTGGGAGTGAAAAAAGGAGAACCAACTGTTAATTTTTTGCAGCATTGTTTTCCCTATGGGTTGCATACTTTATTACATTGTAAACATTTACATTCAAATCATACCATCTTACTTAAAAAAGCAAAAAGAGCAGAAAAAAAACCAAAATAATGTCTTTCTTAACTGTCTCCTCTTAAGTATTACTGCTAAATATAATTATGTAAAGCAAATGAAAGATGACACGATAGGGAAAAGTGATCAAAGAAAGGCTTAGACAAAGGTAAAGAACAAGATATATTAAAAATGATATTCATAAAACAAATGAGATTCATAAACCCTACAGTGTTATTCTTCCTTGCATTATGCCTATATTGCTTAACCAAAAATTCATTCAAAATTGCCCTCACACTAGGATTCTCAACACATGTATTAGTTCTTGTTTTTTATTTACCCCCACCCACCCCCAAATGCCTTCTGGAAGTTCTATTCTAATCTATTGACATCTACTCTCCAGTTGAAGCACTACAAAAAGACAACAAAAGCCATCTGAACTGTCCTACAGAGTTTTTCTCTTTTACTCCTATCGTCTCAGTCTAGTTCAAACATAACCATCTTGATTTTAAGAGCTGTGAAATTCCTATTTCCATAGTTTTGGCCACATTGTCAGTATATTTACAAAACAATTCAACCAAAGGTACCCATGTACTAATAATTTCCCATCCTGGGATTGTATTTCTTCCTAACTTCAGTACTAGGGTGTTGTACCATGTTAGCCATTATAGATGTAGTGAGAAGTCAAACAAAATAACACATTTTATTGGCTCACTAAAAAGATTACAATTACATCTTGCCTGAAGAAGGGGCCTGAGTTGCCTCGAAAGCTTGCATATTGTAATCTTTCTAGTTAGCCAATAAAAGGTGTCATTTTGCTTGGCTTTTCTCTACATTCATAATGGCTAACACGGTACAACACCCTAGTACTACAAGCTTCAAAGGAAACTCAGCCCCCTTCTTCAGGCAAGATGTAATAATATTGTAATCTTTTTAGTGAGCCAATAAAAGGTGTAATTTGGCTTGATTCCTAACTTCAGGAATTGAAAAGAATTTATTTTTAAACAAACAATTCTTTGCATACTGCTCTTAGAATGAAACTCATCTGTTTTTTTTCACTAGCTGTCTCATTTAAATGGCAAGTGACAGAGTTTTGACTATGATTAGAATTATGACTTTGTTTTGAAGCTGTTAAAAGGAATTTCAAATAATTTATTAAGAGCACCCGTCCAACTCTTAAGGTCTACTCAGGCAGATAATATAACATTTATTTATGTAGTGCCTTTCAATACACAGTATAATTCAAGGTGATTTACAAATTGTAGTAATTGGAAGCAAAGAAAAATAATAATCCAATTAATAAATAACACTAGGGGTCAGATGATCAGTTGGAAGAGGAAAAATCACCTGTTGTGGCAAAACACAGGCTTCTGAAACCATCCAGGCCCTGTTGGGCTTTCTATATCCATCCATCCATTATCCTAACTACAGGGTCACGGGGGTCTGCTGGAGCCAATCCTAGCCAACACAGGGCACAAGGCAGGAAACAAACCCCTGGCAGGGCGCACACATACATATGCACATACATACGCACACACACCAAGCACACACTAGGGACAATTTAGAATCACCAATGCACCTAACCTGCATGTCTTTGGACTGTGGGAGGAAACCGGAGCATCCAGAGGAAACCCACGCAGACACGGGGAGAACATGCAAACTCCATGCAGGGAGGACCCGGGAAGCGAACCCGGGTCTCCTAACTGCAAGGCAGCAGCACTACCCACTGCGCCACTGTGCAGCCCTGCATTCTATATTCTAATGTATTATTCTAATATAAATCTATTTTTATGACACAAAAAAAAAAGATTCCAAATAGCTAATGTCACATCTTGTTGGATGAATAATAAATGTCTAATTAAACAATTGTAAGTTAGGAAGAGAAGCGTCTCTTTGTTCTCATGCACTCTTGTCCCTTCCACCTCAACCTGATGTAATTTTGGGGAATCTATGTGAAAAGGATGGACAAGCTTTTTGGGCTGTACAGCTTGTTCTTGTCAAAATTGTTCTAATTTAAAGTAAAATCCTGCAGTACTTCTTTATATTCCCTGCTTTGTGCCCCAATAAATGCAAGGTATCGGCAATATACTAATAACCCAATTGTGCTTCACTCACTCAGAATATGGAACCATTGTAGAAAACATTTTAAGATGGAAAAGCTTTTATCTGTGGCACCTCTGCAAGAGAACCACCTCTTTTAACCCTCACAAACATATGCAGTTTTTAATATCTGGAAAAATTTTGGGATTAAAATGCTCAGAGATCTTTATATAGACAACATCTTTGCATCCTACGAACAATTACATTCCAAATTTAAACTTCCCAGCTACACATTTCTTTCACTATCTTCAAATTAGGAACTTTGTTAAACAGAACCTGCCCGATTTTCCTCATCTTGCACCCTTGTCCATGCTGGAAAAAATATTGCTCAATTTCAAGGACTTAGACACCATCTCTGCAATAAATAAAATTATTTTACAGTCCCTTCCTTTCAAAGATCCAAGAGGACAATGGGAAAAAGATCTCTTAATCAATATATCAGAAAGGGAGTGGAAAATAGCAATGCAGAGACTTCACTCAAGCTCCATATGCAAAAAAAAATACAATTACAGTAATCCCTCCTCCATCGCGGGGGTTGCGTTCCAGACCCCCCCGCGAAATGTGAAAATCCGCGAAGTAGAAACCATATGTTTATATGGTTATTTTTATATTGTCATGCTTGGGTCACAGATTTGCACAGAAACACAGGAGGTTGTAGAGAGACAGGAACGTTATTCAAACACTGCAAACAAACATTTGTCTCTTTTTCAAAAGTTTAAACTGTGCTCCATGACAAGACAGAGATGACAGTTCCATCTCACAATTAAAAGAATGCAAACATATCTTCCTCTTCAAAGGAGTGTGCGTCAGAGAGAGAGAGAGAGAAAAAAGCAAACAGTCAAAAATCAATAGGGCTGTTTGGCTTTTAAGTATGCGAAGCACCGCTGGACAAAGTAGCTGCGAGGAAGGGAGCAAGCATTTTTCAGCATTTTTTTAGAGGAGCGTCCGTATCCTCTACGCCAGTATGGGAACAGCCCCTATGCTCACACCCGCTCCGTCAGAGCGAGAGAGAGAGGAAAGCAAACAATCAAAAATCAATACGTGCTGTTTGATCTTTTAACCCTTTAACCGCCAACTCCCTAAATATTCCCCACGCCAGGCGAAATCTGAACAATTTTCGTTTTTTTACTTTTTTACATTTTTTTTACATTTTTTACATTTATTCAAGCAGTATTGACCACTAAATGTTGTGCAAGTTCTAGAAATGGGCAAACACATAATAAAACACAAAATGTACCTTTTCTCAGGCTTCCACAACAATAAACTTTCATCAACTGTAACTGACGGTCCTGGCATGTAGGGCAACTGAAATGCTTCAAATAAATGGTCAATCAAAGGACGTAGCTTGAACAAGCGGTCGCGGTTTGGATCTTTCTTATCTGGCTCATTTCTGTTGTCATTCAAATGAAAGAATTTCAGCAGCAAAGAGAATCGGTTACGTGTCATGATAGCTGCAAAAATAGGTGTTGCATACATAGGATCTGTAGACCAGTACATCTCAATATCTGGTTTTCTGACTATTCCCATTAACATCAAAATCCCAATGAATTTTTTCATTTCGTTTTCATCAGTGTCTACCCAAGCACGAACACGGGAATGTGGAGGTAAATTGGGATTTTTCTCAATAAACTGTGCTGCATACAGATTTGTCTGATGAGCAAAATGTCTGATCAAATCAGGTGACACAAACAGCTCATAAAACTGCTCAGCAGTGTAATTGTTTACATCAACAGTAAAGCCACACATTGCCTCAAACGGATGCAGAAAAGGTAGTTCACCTCGGGCAGCAGTCCAGTTGAGATGCTGGGGATACACCCACTCATCGCCGTCATCCGATGCGCCGTCATTCACAGTATCATGCAGTGCACGTTGCTGATCATCATTGTCGCTAAAATCTTCTTCAGAACTGCTACAATCATGATCAGAATTATTGTCCAAAATCGCCTGCAAAACCTCACTTGAAGTCAGTTTACGTTTCGCCATATTCACAGCTTTCACTTTCGAATCACATCACGTGATCGGCCAATACAAGCGCAGAGTTGTCGAAATACAACGTAGTAATAATACCCACGCCAAACTGTCAGTTATACTACGCGCCAGGCATTCATATAACCACAGGCAAATGTGCCGGATAATTCCGGCAGTAAGGCGTCAGCATTAAAGCTACGATGCCGGATATATCCGGCAGAGGGCGGTTAAGGGGTTAAGTATGTGAAGCACCATGCGGGAAGCATATCGCTTGCAAAGCAGCCACATGTAAGCCCAGCAAAGAAGGAAGCAGTGTGAAGGTAATCTTTCAGCGTATTTTGAGGAGCGGCCGTGTCCTCTTGGGGTGCGAACAGCCCCCGTGCTCACAATATATTTGAGGAGTTTTATTTAATACATAATACACGCTGTGGTTGGGTAGCTTCTCAGCCATCTGCCAATAGCGTCCCTTGTATGAAATCAACTGGACAAACCAACTGAGGAAGCATGTACCAGAAATTAAAAGACCCATTGTCCGCAGAAATCCGCGAACCAGCAAAAAATCTGCGATATATATTTAAATATGCTTACATATAAAATCCGCGATAGAGTGAAGCCGCGAAAGTCGAAGCACGATATAGCGAGGGATTACTGTATTCAACTCAAAGTTATATATCGAGCACATCTGTCTCACCTAAAACTGTCCAAAATGTTTCCAGGGCAAGATCCAACCTGCGAACGCTGCAATCAAGTCCCAGCCTCACTGGGTCATATGTTTTGGGACTGCTCCAAATTAACATCATTTTGGACCAAAATTTTTAAGTGCCTTTCAGACAGCCTTGGTGTCACAATCCCTCCTAACCCATTAACAGCTGTGTTTGGTGTTCTTCCAGATGGGTTTAAAGTGGAGAAGGACAAACAAACTGTGATTGCATTCACTACACTTTTGGCACACAGACTTATTTTGCTAAACTGGAAGAATCCTAACTCTCCTCTTCTAAGTCAGTGGGAAACCGATGTTTTATACTATTTGAAATTGGAAAAAATCAAATATTCAGTTAGAGGATCTGTACAGAAGTTTTTTTAAAACCTGGCAGGATATAATCAATAAAATTTTAGAATAAGCTCTTAAAGCACCAAGGAAGCAATTATCTCCGCATTTCTTTTTCTTCTCCATTCATCTCTACTGGCCTATTAAACTCATCAATTTAGGTATGTTTACAAGCCTTAAGTTTTACCCCATTGGCCATGCTCTCTCTCTCAGGGGTGGGGGTCGACTTGTTTTTCAATCCTATTTTTTGTAAAAATTGATCGATTTGTATGAACGATTACTTAGACATAAGTTTGACCAAAGCTGGGTCATGACACTAATAAAAATGAACAAGAAATAATATTCGTAGTAGGAATAATATTAATCAGCAAGACAGAAATGATAAAGTCAAATGTGATACTGCTTCTGCGTCTCTCTAAGATCTTGTTTCTCTAAAACCATTAGCTTTTCCATGGGTAAAGTTCTTCTGTCTTTCTGACTAATCTCAAAGCTAGTGGTCCTGCCCCACTCCAGGAGAACAGTTCTGAAGAAGACACTTTTAAGTTTTAATAATAACAGGGAGATAGAAATGGAGTTGAGGTTTACAAAAGGAAGACACAAGTTTGGAATTTGCCTTTAAACAAGCATGACTTGTAGATTACTATTATAAAGAAGAAGAGGCATGTAATTTGAAAAATCCACATTTCACAGTGCATCCGTAAAGTATTCACAGTGCATCACTTTTTCCACAATTTGTTATGTTACAGCCTTATTCCAAAATGGATTAAATTCATTTTTTTTCCTCAGAATTCTACACACAACACCCCATAATGACAATGTGAAAAAAGTTTACTTGAGGTTTTTGCAAAGTAATTAAAAATAAAAAAACTGAGAAATCACATGTACATAAGTATTCACAGCCTTTGCTCAATACTTTGTTGATGCACCTTTGGCAGCAATTACAGCCTCAAGTCTTTTTGAATATGATGCCACAAGTTTGGCACACCTATCCTTGGCCAGTTTCGCCCATTCCTCTTTGCAGCACCTCTCAAGCTCTCGGTGCACATCCATTTTAAGATCTCTCCAGAGATGTTCAATCGGATTCAAGTCTGGGCTCTGGCTGGGCCACTCAAGGACATTCACAGAGTTGTCCTGAAGCCACTCCTTTGATATCTTGGCTGCGTGCTTAGGGTCGTTGTCCTGCTGAAAGATGAACCGTCGCCCCAGTCTGATGTCAAGAGCGCTCTGGAGCAGGTTTTCATCCAGGATGTCTCTTTACATTGCTGCAGTCATCCTTCCCATTATCCTGACTAGTCTCCCAGTCCCTGCCGCTGAAAAACATCTCCACAGCATGATGCTGCCACAACCATGCTTCACTGTAGGGATGGTATTGGCCAGGTGATGAGCGGTGCCTGGTTTCCTGCAAATGTGACGCCTGGCATTCACACCAAAGAGTTCAATCTTTGTCTCATCAGACCAGAGAATTTTCTTTCTCATGGTCTGAGAGTCCTTCAGGTGCCTTTTGGCAAACTCCAGGCAGGCTGCCATGTGCCTTTTACTAAGAAGTGGCTTCCGTCTGACCACTCTACCATACAGTCCTGATTGGTGGATTGCTGCAGAGATGGTTGTCCTTCTGGAAGGTTCTCCTCTCTCCACAGAGGACCTCTGGAGCTCTGACAGAGTGACCATCGGGTTCTTGGTCACCTCCCTGACTAAGGCCCTTCTCCCCTGATTGCTCAGTTTAGATGGCCGGCCAGCTCTAGGAATTGTCCTGGTAGTTTCAAACCTCTTCCACTTACAGATGAAGGAGGCCACTGTGCTCATTGGGACCTTCAAAGCAGCAGAAATGTTTCTGTAACCTTCCCCAGAGTTGTGAATCGAGACAATCCTGTCTCAGAGGTCTACAGACAATTCATTTGACTTCATGCTTGGTTTGTGCTCTGACATGAACTGTCAACTGTGGGACCTTATATAGACAGGTGTGTGCCTTTCCAAATCATGTCCAATCAACTGAATTTACCACAGGTAGACCCAATTAAGCTGCAGAAACCTCTCAAGGATGATCAGGGAAAACAGGATGCACCTGAGCTCAATTTTGAGCTTAATGGCAAAGGCTGTGAATATTTATGTACATGTGCTTTCTCAATTTTTTTATTTTTAATAAATTTGCAATAATCTCAAGTAAACGTTTTTCACGTCATTATGGGTTGTTGTGTGTAGAATTCTGAGGAAAAAATGAATTTAATCCATTTTGGAATAAGGCTGTAACATAACAAAATGTGGAAAAAGTGATGCGCTGTGAATACTTTCCGGATGCACTGTATACATACATATATATATATATATATATATATATATATATATATATATATATATATATATTTATTTATTTATTGTACTGTACATACAGACTATCAGACTTGTACTATCAGATTGTATCACTTTTGACTATATAGAATACTTATTTTTTCACAGTTGCACAACAAAAATGTCTTACATCTTGTTTACTCACATGTTATGGGAGAACATCACAAATATAAGAAAATGAGGGAACATATTTTAAAATATTTCTATTGGCTAAATCTGGCTAGTAGTGAAAAGTCAAGCAAAATGACACATTTTATTGACTAAGTAAAAAGATTACAATATGCAAGCTTTCGAGGCAACTCAGGCCCCTTCTTCAGGCAAGATGTAATCATATATACAAGACACTGAAATGCTAACACGGTACATCACCCTAGTACATTAAATCTGGCTAGAGATGTACAACAGTTTTTAAAAATTTATCCCAGATATGAGAATGTGTTGGCTCATCAACCTCCATGTGCACTGTTAATGTTATGAAAAGGAGCCACAAACATGTTGAGACAAGGTGTTGAGACCTCCAAAAATGGCCACAAAGCAGGCCAGGATCTTCATTTGCCCCCCAGAAGAGACCCACTCTAGACCAATTTGTCCCTAACAACTACCTACAGTCTGTAGCCTCATTAGACCCAAAAATGTGATAACATGCTTTTGGAGTTCAAAATATACTTTAAAGTCCTAAAATATCACAAATTCCTCATCATGAAACTGTGAAGACTTCTGAGAAACGAAATATTCGAATGAGGAAATGTATTCAGAAAAGGGAAAAACATAACAAATATTCTCAAAAGAGTGAAAAAGGAGTTGCCTAAAAGTCCATAAGCAATAACCCAAAGATGTCACGGTGACCATGCTTCTCAAGTTACTATCCACAGTGCAAGCGGAATAGACTCACTTTTAAATTACAGAATAAACAGAAAATAAACAAAGCCAATACTAATAACATAACAACATGAAAAATAATAATTCAGAATTAATAAAAATTACAAAAAAAGCAGAAAATACACAAAACTACTGACAGTAAAACAATAGGTAATTTCTATACCAATAATAAAGCTTCCTTTGGAAAGACTGAGGATGGTCATCATTGGGCCATTACCCAGGAAAAAATGGGTATCAATACATGTGAGTGTTTGTGTATTATGCAAACACATGTCAGGAAGTAGCAGTGTTACAAAAACAGAATTCACATAGTTTCACAAAGGCACTGAGCTTTTCACTCACGTTTAAATACCTTGTGAGATTTCGATGGATCAGGGAACATTTTTAACTTCAAGACTTGTGAAAGAATTGTGTAAAAACTCTTTTCTATTTAAAAGTTAAGCACTACAGTTTACCATCCACAAATAAATTAGTTAACTGAGTAAATAAATTGCTTCGCAGTTAGGAGACCCGGGTTTGCTTCCCGGGTCCTCCCTTCGTGGAGTTTGCATGTTCTCTGCGTGGGTTTCCTCCGGGTGCTCCGGTTTCCTCTCACAGTCCAAAGATGTGCAGGTTAGGTGCATTGGCGATTCTAAATTGTCCCTAGTGTGTGCTTGGTGTGTGTGTGTGTGTGTGTGTGTGCGTGCCCTGTGGTGGGCTGGCGCCCTGCCCAGGATTTGTTTCCTGCCTTGCTCCCTATGTTGGCTGGTATTGGCTCCAGCAGACCCCGTGACCCTGTAGTTAGGATATAGCGGGTTGGATAATAGATGGATGGATGGAAGGATGGAGTAAATAAATTGGTTAACTGAGTGCTTTAATTAAACTTTAAAACAAACAATTAGGTGTGTTTTTATGATGATCCTTTATTGAAAAACAAGTAAATCCTGTAATTTATAAAGAAAGGATACCAGTTCAAAAACTGCATGTCAGTCTTTTAAAAGAATGGCGTGATATAAAGGAAATGTTTGTTGCAAAAGCAGTTTTTTCTGATGAACTTCTGATGAGTATGAATTAAGTGATGCACAAATAAAGTCAACTGTGCTCACTAATTTGAATGAACAAGGATGTATCTTTAGCTTTACCTGGGAAATCTAATCTTACCAAACATAAAATTGTAACAGACTCTGGTGTTAAGATTCAGATGTACTCGTAGAAGACTCTAGAAGCTTGAAGAACAGCCATCTGTCAGGTGGTTAACACTAGAATTACCAGAGCCTACGAAAAAACTCGTAGATCCAGTCCACCTTAAATCGCTTCTTAAATCTGTTCACACCTCTCCGCCAGCATCCTTTGTCCTCTAAATGTGCTGATAAAAGACAAGCTGCCAGCAGCCAGCTATTCCATCCCCCCACTGATTTAGAACGTGAGCGAACTTTTCCCAGCTCATGCCTTGATTGATTATCTGGGAGTGAAGTGGAGTTTTACAGTGGAAATAATAGATTGTTATTTGGAACACACGCATGAAATGCGTGTTCCGTTTCTAAAGTAATCTGTGTAAACACATTGTTAAAACAGAAACTTTGTCATATTTTAGTAATAAATGTTACAAAATGTAGTAGGCATAAACTATAGAATATGTAAAGCCCGAGTTCCAAAGATCAAATAAACACTTTCACAAAAGTTTCAAGGATGATACAACAGCTTCTGTGGCATAGCGTGCTAAGATTTGCCTCTTAGAGCACAGCAGCTTTGTCTTGCCTCATAGACCTGAGTTCGATTCCCCACTGGGGATGAAATGTTGCTTTTTTTTTTCTTTTTAACCTCAAACGGACATAAAATTTATACATTGGTATGCACTGTCAGTTAATGAGATCGTTATATTTTCATGTGGGATGCTCCTTTTAAAATATTTTTTTAACAATTGAGACTGCAGTTAACAGGAACAACTGTCCTTATAACTGTTATTTTTAAGATCCATAACACACAGACAGACCGAGCACTGCGTAATAGAGAGACAGACAGGCAGAGATATATAAATAAACAGGGAAGGCGCATGTACTGAAAGAAGAAAAAAGATCAACGTGCGTTGTTCCTGCAGCACTGAATAAGCTCAGGCGCTCTAACATCACCCCTCCCCCAAATCTGACTCTCTCGGGCTTTACACATTCTATAGTTTATGCCTACTACATTTTGTAACATTTATTACTAAAATATGACAAAGTTTCTGTTTTAACAATGTGTTTACACAGATTACTTTAGAAACGGAACACGCATTTCATGCGTGTGTTCCAAATAACAATCTATTATTTCCACTGTAAAACTCCACTTCACTCCCAGATAATCAATCAAGGCATGAGCTGGGAAAAGTTCGCTCACGTTCTAAATCAGTGGGGGGATGGAATAGCCGGCTGCTGGCAGCTTGTCTTTTATCAGCACATTTAGAAGACAAAGGATGCTGGCGGAGAGGTGTGAACGGATTTAAGAAGCAATTTAAGGTGGGCCGGATCTACGAGTTTTTTTGTAGGCTCTGGTAATTCTAGTGTTAAGCAAATACTTCAGTTATGTAATTTATACAAGTGGGAGTGAATGGAGTAGCTCAATTTTACTCATACCAAAACCATACAGGATCATACGTTTTTGTATAAAGTTGATACATTTCATGCATTTCTGACACCCTACATAGATGAGCTGTTGGAAAAAATAGGTCAAGCACTAACATCTCTACCTTGGATACTGGCAGAAGTCTCTAAATAAAACCAGCTGTGTGAAAAATGCACATTCTGGTTTGTATGAATTTGTTAGGAATGAGTTTGGTACACACCCTAACATTTCAGTGTGTGATGGATCAGATATTATGCCCTTACTCTGAATATTCCAATGCATATCTTGATGACGTTATAGTAACTGGGGTTCCTAATTGACATGCCTTCAATCAGTGCTACATTCTGAAGGATGCTGGTATAATTGCTAATCCTAAAAAGGTAACTAATTACCTAGGCTACTCCATGGGTAAATATTTAATCAGACCACAAATTAAAAGAAAAAATGGTGAGGTGCTTATGTGTCCTCACCCTGAAACAAAGAAACAAATTTGTACTTCCTTTAGTTTGCTCAATTATTACAGGTGCCCTTGCTGTCCCTTTAACTGATTTAACAAAGGGTCAGAAGAATTGCAGTGTTGTTTGAACTAATGCTAGTGAAAAAGCTTCACAGATTTAGAAAAAGTCCTTTCTTTTTACTCTGTTCTGAAAAATCCAGACTGCTCAAAGAATTTTATTTTGCAGACAGATATTAGTGCTTCCCTTTTGGGTGTTGTGTTGTCTCAGGTTTTTGATCAACAAGAACACCTGATCATGTATTTACCGTGTATACTTGTGGATAAGTTCTCCCACTGATTAGATGGGGCATGATTTTACTGTATAATTTCTGGTATTTTATAATGTTGGTCGTATAAGTCGAATGCGGAAAACTCGTGCTATTGGTTCATGATATTGTAATGCCAACCTGAGAGAGTAACTGCGGAGCATGCTGCCTTTTTTTCTATGTATTGTGCCTACATGACCACACGGTAATACCCAAACTATTCCAAAGCGACGTTTGAACTGTTTGGTGTTTTTTTTGTATCTCACACTCCCATACACCTTTATCGTAAGAGCATCCCTTATCTATGATGGCGCGTCCGATCAGAAGAAAATATGAAGCTTGTTTTAAATTAAAAGTCATTGAAGTGGTGAAAGAAATTGGTAACTGTGCTTCTACAATAAAATTTGATGTGTCTGAGAAACTGATGCAAGACTGGAGGAGGCAAAAAGATTGTTGCATTTTTGAAAAGTCGTATAAGTCAGGTTTTGATTTTATGATCGATTTTTCGTGTTTCGAGACCCAATTTATACGTAAATATATACAGTAAGCTGAAAAATTTTGCCTAGAGAACATAGTTATTCAAATATTGAAAACAAATGTTTGGCAATAAAATGCATAGTTGAAACACTCGGTTATTGCTTTTCGGAACACAGGTTTACTTTGGTTTCTGATCACACACTGCTGCAGTGGCTCTTTAGGTATAAATTTAAGGCTCACAAGATGGTTCTATTCCATTGAAGCCTTTTATTTTTTCAGTTCCACACCATCTCAATTAACAACATATTAAAACAGATTTCCTTTCCTGGCTTGCAGAGCCTTTAATAGAGTGTCACTTTGTTAAACAAGTGAACAAAATTTAGGGGGAGGGTGTGATGTACGTGATGTACAAGGTGGAAAAAGCTGCACTCTTGCTTAGAAACCATAGAACACCCCTATTAATGAAGTGGCATTCAGAATAATGGGAGAATTGACTTGTATCTGAAATTATTAGTGGTTGTAGTTGATTGTTTAACATAAAGTTCTGCATATTAAGAGTTAGGTGACATAGTATATTAGATAAAGTAATGATAATAGAAAAGTATAAAAGAGAATGAATTGTTTAATTGATTGCTCACTCCATGGACTGAGGCATTTGTGCATATTTCTGTGCAAATAAAGATATGTTCTGCATTCTCATCTGGGCTCTGTGATTGCCTTGTTTGAAGATAGAGGAAAAGTTTTTTCCGCAACAGTCTTTGTCCCTTTAATTCAGTTAGCCTTTTCCTCACTGAGGTGCTTCTGTCTTGAAGCTAGCAGTTGCACTACTCTCCAGGAGGATAATGTATAAAACATGCTTATGCCCAGAAACATAAATGAGCCATTTCTTATGCAAAAGTTGAGGATTTAAAAAACACAAAGTTGCTATGAAAATTTGTTTAAGTAACGCTCCCCAGTAACAGTGTATATTTTATAATGCATTGTGAAGAGTAAGAAGAAGCAGTCACAATAGGCGAGTGCACCAGCAATTATTTAGTTTTGCTTCAAACACTGATTATACCCTCAAACACAGTTTGCATTACTTGGCTTAGAAATAACTGTGAGATTCCTGACTTGTTAGCCAAAGCTCCCATCACCAAATACTCTTCGTTTTTAAAACTGTTACGGAACAAGGATTGTATGATTGCTGTGTGATGGTCTCTGTAATGTAGACTGTAATTCGGCTCAGAACTTCAAGAGGATGGCTTTAGGAAGTCTAATTAAAAGCCAAGCACTGTCAAGAGCTAAACAATCATTGTGATCCCTGAAGACTTGCTCCTTGCTAAGCCTGCCGCACTGCTGTACAGCTCCTCATAGTCTTTGTAAGAGCCATTTCCTAGTTATATAAGATTCATAAATATTTTACTAGATGACAATGCATAATCTATGGGAGGTTCCTATAACCCCCATAAGTAGAATTGAATTGGTATATCCTAGCCATTTCTAACAGCTCTGACTAAACATTATTCTCAGTTAGTGACCAGCCTTGCCATGTGTAAGGTGTAGAGGGCACATGGTTTTAAACCGTGCCTACGTGCCCAAGGATCTTTAAGTATATAAGAAGTTAAGAATCTTAAGTACAGAAGAAGAAGTAAAGAACTTTTCTCAAGAAAAGCTAAGTTTAGAGAAGATATATTTGTCCTTTTTTTTGCCTTTTATTCTACGTGTGTAACTACTTTTTTCTTTATTCTTGTGTGGATTATTTGATTTTAACTTTCACTAAATATTTTTAAAACAAACTTTTAGACTTGCGTTTTACCCATGCTTGAACTCGCCTTATACTTCGGTGGCTACACTAAAGTTTGAAAGATCGAAAACTGCCTTGGATTAAACGAAAGAAACCTGCGTGTTCTAAGCCTGAAACCGGACTGCGACGAAAGAAAACAACGGCAACTTGAAAAGACTCGACAGGTACTTTTAATCTTTGTCTTTGATCGGAGTTGGACATTTGAGAATTGCTAGTGCTCCTCGCGAAACTGTATAAATTATAAAGGAGCTTAAATACCTTATGGGATCGTCATGGCACCTGATTCCGGAAGCCAGAGGAAATATCAAACAGCAAACGAAAGTCAGAGAGGCATGAGTGAAAGTCACGTTGATTATGACGTCACAAAGGACCATCTCCAAGACGACAGAAAGCTGTTCAATTCAGTGACAACTAACCTTCAGTCATTGACAGATTACAAATATAAACAATTATCTGGTCTGATGAAGAGCTTAAAGGATTTACAACAAAAGGAATATGACTACTGTTAAACTATAGAATTAATTATCGAGAATCAGTTCTTCAATCTGAGAACGGAATATAAAAGGTTAAGCGACAAACTTTTATCCTTCCAGAGTAACGAAGATACACGGAAAATGTTACAAAAGGACTTTGATGCTAAAATGAAAACTTTTTGTATAATTTTGGTAAATACAATGGAATGGGTTATGGAAGTATGTCAAAATAAAATCCTCAACCAGCAACCCGTCTTTTCTGCTAACCAATTCAGGGATTACAAAAAGAAAGATGACATTTCCCCTGCAGTTAAGGACTCCCAAATCTCCGCAAAAACTAAAAGTTGTGCAAGTACTTCAGTTAGTGCTCTCAGATCTCAATAGGCAGCACACGCTATGCTGTTGGCTAAAGCAGAAAACCAAAAAAGGCAACAGTGGAAAGCTGAGGAAGCATAGTTGAAAGCCAAAAGGGAATTTGAAGAAATACAGTTGAAAGCTAAAAGAGATCAATTGGTGTTGGAAGCAGCTATCACAGAATCCGATGCAAAATTGAGAGCTCTTAAAGGACGCAATCGCAGTCCAAGTAAACCGAATCCTCATAAAGTTCCTCAGAAACCAGATGTGAGAAACGCAAAGCCACATGATACAAATATTTGTGACTTTCTGTATAAAAATGAAAGTAAAAACAATCCTCAGCATCTGCTTTATGATCAACAAAATAAAACACCAGCAACCCTTCAACAACCGCATTATGAACAGTGTCATGATCAACTGAAAGAACAAAATAAGACTCAAGTGCATCATGTGCCATACAAAAAGATTCCAATATTTGATGGCGATCCCTTGAAATATGAGGATTTTATTGGAGGATTTCACCGAGATATTGATGAGATGATAGGGAATCCGGAGAGATAAATTGATCTTCTTGGCACAGTTTATTAAATGTTCACCTCACGAGATTGTTAAAAACTGTAAATACTTGTCACCATTAGACGGTTACCAAAAAGCCAGAATGAAGCTTGAATGTCTTTATGGAAACCAGCTACGTAAAGGAGAAGGTCTGAGCGATTATGCGATCTTTCTTGGCAGATGTACGAACATTATGCCCAACTTACAAAGCGGACAAGAATTTGAAAGTAATGATAACCTTCGTACTATAGTCTCCAAACTTCCTCAAGACCTACTAGCACCGTGGCAATGCAAAGTGCAGAGTATTGAAAGTACGGCGAGCAGACAAGCCCTTCTCGCCGATCAAGTGAACTTGCTGGATGAACAGATAACATCAGCTTTGAATCCCATGTACGGCTTAGTTCTACAAAGCCATACCTTTAAGAAGGAAAAGGACAGGACTGATCAAGAGAAGTATCCTTTCGAAAGACGTCCCGAGCAGTTGTGCTATAAACTTTTCTGCTGATGACAAAAAAGGGGATACAGACACCACAGTCAAAAAAGCAGAGACGGCTGGACGTACAAGCAGTAAGCTCTGTCTTTTTTGCAATGAAAATCACGAGCTTAATGAATACAGTGCAATTCAGAAATTAACTTACAAAAGTAAAATTTACTTTTTGAAGTCTAAAGGCTTATACTTTAAGTGCCTTAAACAAGGACATCTTAGTAAAGACTGTGAAGAAATGATTAAATGCCAAATATGCACTCATTTACATCCAGTAATTCTGCATATAAATAAGGAAATAGATAACGATGATAAAGCTGCACCTTCTGTAAAGGAGAACGCTAAGTCAGAAGTGAAGAACATTTCTTCTGCCCATATTTCTGTGGAACCACTAGAGACTTGTACTGATATCAGGGCCGGTAAAGAGTGTGTCTTAGCTGTGACTCCAGTTAAAGTTAAGTCTGAAACGAGTGAAAAATGTGTACAAACATATGCTCAGTTACATTTTGCACAGAAAGTTTGCAAGAGCATTTAAATCTTTCTGGAAGAAAGTCTCACATCTACATCAGCACTGTAGAAAGGGACAAAGTAAATAGACAGAAATTAGTAAAGTGTCCAGTTTTAACAGAGTTACAAGTCTGTGGGATAGAGGAAAATACATTTTTTGATTTATCAGGAGTGTTCACACTGAACTCTATACCTGTGAAAAGGGAGAACATTCCTACACAAGAAGATGTCAAGAAATTGTCTTATCTAAAAGATGTGCATCTACCCCAGATAAATGCTGACCAAAGCAATAATATTGTAATTACAGTTCTATTATTAATATTATTGTTATTAAGTACAAATGCCCATAAAGTCATGGAGCTATGGCAAATCATACATAGTGAAGGTGAAGGACTTTATGCTATGAAAACATTCCGTGGGTGGATTGTTAATGGGTTGATAAAGGACTCAGACAAAGAAAGACTGCAAAGTTATTCAGTCAATCATGTGACAGTAATGGAGGTAGAACAAATGTTACTCCAGCAATACAATACAGACTTTCCAGAGCGCAGTTGTGAGGAAAAGGAGGAAATGTCACAGGAAGACATTAAATTCATGCGCATAGCTTCAGATTCTGAAGTGGATTCTCTAGTGGATGGACATTATTGCATTAACCTTCCTTTTAAAGATGAGACACTTAAAGTGCCAAACAGTCAATGTGTTGCAGAATAACGTACTATTAAACTCAAAAAGAAACTTTAAAAGTACCCAACGTTCCATGAGGATTGCAAAATTTTCATGAAAGACATTTGAGACAAAGGATATGCCATCAAGGTGCTCACTGAACAGCTGACCCTCGAAAAAGACAGAGTGTGGTACATCCCCCAACATGGAGTATATCATCCAAATAAAAATAAAATCAGAGTGGTTTTTGACTGTACAGCCACTTACCAAGGCTTTTCTCTAAATGAACAGTTGCTGAAAGGACCTGATTTAACTAATACACTCATTGGAGTTCTTACAAGATTCAGAGAGGAGCCAATTGCTCTCATGGCAGACATTAAATTAATGTTCTATCAAGCAAAAGTTCCAGAAGAAGACACAGATCTTCTTCGTTTCCTGTGGTGGCCTGGAGGTAATCTAAACAATGGACTAGAGGAATACAAAATGACAGTGCATCTTTTTAGTGCTACTTCATCACACAGTTGTGCCACTTATGCCTTTCAAAGAACAGCAGAGGATGCAAGAAGCACAGCTCCAGAGGAAGCAGTTAACACTGTGCTGCACACCTTCTATGTTGATGGCTGTATAAAGTCAGTTGCTACAGAAGAACAAGCCATAAAATTGGTCAAAACTTTCAAGCCCTGTGCTTAAAGGGAGGATTTTATCTTACAAAATGGATAAGTAATAGCAGAGCAGTCTTGATGTCCATTCCTGAAGAAGACAGGGCAATAGATCAAAAGAACTTAGACTTAAGCCATGATTTATTACCAGTTGAAAGAGCCTTAGGTGTTCAATGGTGCACACAGGCTGATAGTTTCAAGTTTCAGGTAAAGCTGCAAGATAAGCCTGCTACAAGACGTGGTATTATGTCAGTGGTCAGTTCAATATACGATCCACTTGGATTCTTAGCACCAGTCATATTGCCTGCCAAACTTATTCTAAGAGAATTGTGTAAAGAGAAATATGTGTGGGATCAAGAAGTGGAGGTTAAGTATGTCCGGCAATGGAAAAAATGGATGGACGATTTGCAGCTACTTGTGGATTACAATGTAAACACGTGCATTAAACCGTCTGGATTTGGTCACATAATGTCTGCACAAATGCATCATTTTGGAGATGCTTCAGAAAACGGGTATGGCACTGTTTCCTACCTCCTCCTGACTAATAAAGAACATAAGAGACATTGTTCATTTATAATGGGGAAATCAAGAGTGTCACCACTAAAACCTGTCACTATACCAAGGTTAGAACTTTCAGCAGTCGTGGTAGCAGTCAAAATGGACAAAATGTTAAAACAAGAACTACAGATTCCTCTGCAAGAGTCAATCTTTTGAACTGACAGCACCACAGTACTAAGGTACTCATCTCCCCAAATTAAAGTGCACGCTACAAAACTTTTGTTGCCAACAGAATCGCAGTGATAAGAGAGCACACACAACCCTTGCAGTGGAGGTATGTCGCATCAGCACAAAATCCTGCGGATCAGGCATCAAGAGGATCAACAATACAAAGCTTCATCAAAAGTAAGACTTGGATACAAAGCCCAAAGGTCCTGCTACAGCCAGAGCACGAATGGCCTAAGAGACCAGATGAACTGGACCTGTCTACTAGTGACGACCCGGAAATCAAAAGGTGTGTAGTAAATCTTGCAAGTGTAGAAGAAAAAATCGAACCAGTAAAAACACTTGTGGAGTACTATTCAGAATGGTTCAATTTAAAGAAAGCAGTAGCGTGGTTCCTTATGTTCAAAGAAGTGCTTTTGCATCCGAAAGGAGAGAGAAAGGCAATTTAATATACAGTCAGTCAATCTGGACTGAAAAAAAGCCCAGAAAAACAAAAAACACTATTCACAGAACATATGAAGGAATACAAATCGACAATGAGGCTGAAGCCACTGTCTCTAAATGACTTGTCTAAAGCAGAAGAAGAACTTATTCGCCTCAGTCAACTAAAAGCTTACCCAGAGAAAGTTAAAGCCTTCCACAAAAATCAGCATGATAGTAAAATAATAGTAAGATAGTAAAATCAACAAAATGGACCCAGTCCTGCAAGAAGGAATATTGAGAGTTGGAGGAGGACTCAGCAAATCTGCTATGTCAGAAAAGGAAAAACACCCTAAAGTGTCAAGTCATAAAGACAATGCCAGGTGCAAAGGGGGCAGTAAGAAGAGTTTGTGTGCAGACCAAGACCAGCACACTGGACAGACCTGTAAACAAACTGTGCCTGCTCCAGGAAGCAGCAAATGATTGAAATGGTTAATTTTCTTTTTTGCATGCTTAATTTTAATTGTGTTTGTGTTTTTGGAGTAGAATTTAAGTTTTAAGTTCCTTAATTTAGGTTTAAGTTCAGTAAAGAAGTGAAAGCTCTTAATAAGTAATGTTAAAGTAATTGATTCCTGCCCTAGCATAAATAATTAGGGGCTGGATGTGTAAGAGCCATTTCCTAGTTATATAAGATTCATAAATATTTTAGTAGATGACCATGCATAATCTATGGGAGGTTCCTATAACCCCCATAAGTAGAATTGAATTGGTATATTCTTGCCATTTCTAACAGCTCTGACTAAACATTATTGTCAGTTAGTGACCAGCCTTGCCATGGGTAAGGTGTAGAGGAGTCACATGGTTTTAAACGTTGCCTAAGGGCATACAGGCCTTCTGAGTGTGTGAAGTAACTCGTAAGATAACGTGCTTATTTAAGTGCAGAACTGTACGCGTATAGTGTACAGAAGAAGAAGCTAAGAATCTTTAAGTATATAAGAAGTTAAGAATCCTTAAGTATACAAGAAGAAGTAAAGAACTGTTAAGTACAGAAATAACTAAAGTTTCTCAAGAAAAGCTAAGTTTAGAGAAGATATATTTTTCCTTTTTTTTGCATTTTATTCTACGTGTGTAACTCCTTTTTTCTTTATTCTTGTGTGGATTATTTGCTTTTAACTTTCATTAAACATTTTTAAAACAAACTTTTAGACTGAGAGATTTCTTTCGGCACACGTTTTACCCATGCTTGAACTCGCTTTATACTTGGGCAGCTACAGTCTTGCTGTATTGTGATGGCTTGAGCAGTACCCCACAACACAGAGCACACATATGGACTGTTGTACAGTACATCATATATAAAGAGACTTGTATTTAGTGCTATGTTGACATTTATTTGGATTTTTTTGTTCCCTCCACTCAGCTGCTGTCACTTGGTTCCACTTCTGGTTTTTCTTTTATTTTTGACTCCTGCAGATAGATCATCAAAAATAACATTTTTGTGGTTCTCCACTTCAGTTAACACTAGAATTACCAAAGCCGATGAAAAAACTCGTAAACCCAGCCCACCTTAAATCCCTTCGCAGCTCTCTGTCAGCGTCTTTTGTGTTGTAAATGTGTCGATAAGCACAAGCAGCAAGCTACCTATTATCCCATGTCCCCTGCCTACCTCTGCATTTCAATTCTCAAACAAGGTTCTCAGTGCTCAGTGTTTATGTTGGAATGAATTGCCTAGAGTTGTAGAGGGTAAATAATATATTGCTATTTGGAATGCATACATTTCATGTGTGTTCCATGTCTACAACTATCTATGTAAACACATCGTTAAAACAGAAATGTTTCTCATGTTTTAGTAATAAATGGCAAAATGTAAATATGAAGTGTATAATGTGTGAAGCCTGAAGTCCAAATATCAAATAAACACTTTTACAAAAGGTACAAGTATAACAAAACAAATGCGCTTTATTCAAGAATATTACTGCAGAAAAAGATCCCACGTTAGGGTGTGATATTACGATGCCTTTAATACGACCGCTTTGGTGGTGCAGCGGTAAGAACAACTGACTGGTAATCAGAAGTACACGGGTTCAACCCCGTACACCTCCATTTTGAGAATTGGGCTGCTCTTATTCTTAGAATAACAACATACATTTGATTTGACATGCTATCACAGAGGTGAACTGAGATGATGATGAGGATTCTACATTGGATAAAGAATGCACGTCGCAACTTTTGCCATCGCTATACTTTGTATATAAAAGCATGTCTTTATGTGAAAACAGCAGTGTCAGATCGGGGGGAGCGTGAATGTGACTGGGAGAATAAAACTGAATAAGAAAAAAAAAAAACGCTAACCTTTACAAGCACCATAAATTTACACTGGCCGTTACAGACTTCACACATTATACACTTCATGGCATTATTAGTATAACATGAAAAACGTTTCTGTTTTAACAATGTGTTTACAGAGATTGTTGTAGACATCGAACACACATGAAATGCATGTATTCCAAATAACGATATATTATTTGCCCTATATAACTCTAAGCAACTCACCAGCAGGTAAACAAACTTGAGCTGAGAGAACTTTGTGCCCTTTCTGCATTGGTGGGGAGATGAGATAGCATGCTGCTTGCTGCTTGTGTTGATTGACACATTTACAACACAAAATACGCTGATGGAGAGGTGTGAAGGGATTTAAGGTGGGCTGGGATTACGAGTTTTTTCATAGGCTTTGGTAATTCTAGTGTTAATAATACCTCAAGTTCACATTCACTCAAGTTTAGTTTCCTTTGTTCTCCAAAGAGTTCATTCAGGAACATGAACAAATTTATAAGGTGACTAGCAAAATACCCGCGCTTTGCACCGGCGAAGTACTGCTTTTAAATTTTTATTAAGAAGAAAAGAAAACCTTTTAAAATTGAGGGAAAATATACCAATAACTGTTAAGGATCTGTTTTTTTGTGAAGCTGCCTTCACTCGAGTGATCACTTCGAGCTGACTTGCTGGCTAACCATAAGCGTTACCTGGTAGGTAACCACCCATACAATCAGATTGTGAATCAGACTACGAATGCCGTGAATGTAATTACCCCGATCTACATGCTGTCAAATAAACAAACCCACGCTGTGGCGCAATTTTAGGGGCTTCGCCTCTAGCGCTGACGTCCGAGGTTCGATTCCCGTAAGGGAGTGAAGTGAGTGGGTGGTTACCTACCAGGTAACGCTTATGGTTGGCCAGCAAGTCAGGTAACATCAGCCACGGTGCCTTCAGTTGTGAGAAGCAGATCATAGAATGGATGAAAATAGTTTACTGTCAAATAATGCAAAGAGTACGCGACACGTCTTTCCCCCTTATTCTTGGCTCATCAGCCGTACACACTCACTGCACTCGCTTACGGTAATCGAACCTCGGACGTCAGCGCTAGAGGGGCTTCGCAGCGGTGAAGTATTGCTTTTAAATTTTAATTAAGAAGAAAAGAAAACCTTTTTAATTTAAGTCTTAAAAAGAGGTGTAAAGATATTGACAATAAGCTACGCAAACCCACCAAGACATGCAATCGTTTAAATCAAGGCGAAGTCGAAAAACACCATCCCATAATATTAGTTAACGATTAACACATTTCTATATGTATTGTAAGCATACAATACAACTGATAATATGTTGCGCTTATTTATCTGGTGTACTGACATTTTTGCGCGTTTAACGGCTGAAATCTAACGTGGTTTGTGCCCTTCAGAATGAAAAGAGTTTGCATTTACCTTTTTAATAAAAGGTGAGCTTTTAAGCCTGAGAAATCACCCCGTAAATGCACACGTTTAATTGCACATGTGTTAATATGTATGCTTACACAGTATTAAAAAGACACTCAACAATTACACAGTATTAAAAGACACTCAACAATTAACGTCATTTACCTTCGTTCCCGCGTTTGACTTGTGCTGTAAATCTCTTCCTCGTTTTCAGTTCACGTGATTACGTAGGAGGCGTAATACGTGATGACACAATACGTGAGTCCGCCTCCTCCATTAGAGTATATGGACAAAAAAACAGGTTACAGTTATGACCATTACGCATAGAATTTCGAAATGAAACCTGCCTAACTTTTGTAAGTAAGCTGTAAGGAATGAGCCTGCCAAATTTCAGCCTTCTACCTACACGGGAAGTTGGAGAATTAGTGATGAGTGAGCCAGTCAAACAGGTTCCAGTTATGACCATTACGCGTAGAATTTCGAAATGAAACCTGCCTAACTTTTGTAAGTAAGCTGTAAGGAATGAGCCTGCCAAATTTCAGCCTTCTACCTACACGTGAAGTTGGAGAATTAGTGATGAGTGAGTCAGTCAAACAGGTTCCAGTTATGACCATTACGCGTAGAATTTCGAAATGAAACCTGCCTAACTTTTGTAAGTAAGCTGTAAGGAATGAGCCTGCCAAATTTCAGCGTTCTACCTACACGGGAAGTTGGAGAATTAGTGATGAGTCAGTCAGTCAGTCAGTCAGTCAGTCAGTGAGTCAGTGAGGGCTTTGCCTTTTATTAGTATAGATACATATACAGATATATCATATATATATACATATATTATATATACATATACACATATATATACACATATATATACATATATATATATATATATATATATATATATATACATATATATATATATATATACACATATACAGATATATCATATATATATATATACAGTATACATATATTAAATATACATATACACATATATATACATACACATATATATATATATATATATATATATATATATATATACATATATATACATACATACATACATATACACACATACATGCACTTACAATAACATAGAAATCAATATAAACAACATTAACATCATTATCATATGAGAATATGAAGTAATATATAAGAAGCACATTTCATATAAATATAAATTCTTAAACAGTAAAATCTTCTTCTATAATTTGCTACCGTGGCTATTCGTTTGTCTGTCCAGGATTTTAAATCACCTGTAGCTCGCAAACCGTTTCACCTATTGACTTGAAATCTGGTACACATATAGTACGTCACGTCTGCTATCCGCTTTATGTGTGATGATTGTATTACTCTTTTTATCATTATTTTATTTTATTGTAGAATCAACTGCTATCTGCGCACACCAGGGCGGCCGTGGGCAGATGCGTATGGTGTATTCACTCCATGTTATCGTGCATTGCGCTGTCACTGGTATTTTGATAAAAGAATTTGAACAACATATAAGAAGCGTATAAATTATTAAACAGTAAAACATTAACATTTAAGAAGTAAAGTTACATTGAGTACTACTGCAGTGCCTTCGGGTATACCTCATTTTTTCTTTGCCCATTACATGCTTAAATGTATACATTTTTTGGTGTACCTACCCGAGAACACGCGACATATAACCGACCGTGGGAGAAGCATGGATTTTAAACACGCGTTGAGTTCATCTGCTGGTCTCCGTCGTGGAATAACTGGTAATGTTTGACTAAAATCTACAGCGAGTAAAACGACATTACCTCCTTTTTTTTTTTTACGATCTCTGAGATCTTGCTTTTTTCGGTTCAAGGCTTCATAAGCTCTTTTATGTCCCATGGTGTACTTATCCCAAACCATCATCTTTGAATGTTGCAAGACTTTCGCCTTGTATGTAGATCGGGGTAATTACATTCATTGCATTCCTAGTCTGAATAACAATCTGATTGTATGGGTGGTTATGTGGCAGGTAATGCTTATGGTTGGTCATCAAGTCGTCTAACATCCGCTACATGCCCTCTTTTAATTGCGAGAAGCAGATATATATAGCCAAATTCTCGCGCTTCGTTGCGGCGAAGTACTGCTTTTAATTTTTTTATTAAGAAGAAAAGAAAACCTTTTTAAACGGATCGAAAATATACCAATAACAATTTGTTAAGGATCTGTTTTTTTGTGAAGCTCCCTTTTCACAGCTGTCGCGCTACGGCGTGTATGTCGTATATTTGACAGTATGTCGATCGTGGTAATTACATTCATGGCATTCGTTTTCTGAATCACAATCTGATTGTATGGGTGGTTACCTGCCAGGTCACGCTTGTGGTTTGTCAGCAAGTCGCCTTACGTCCGCCACGTGCCCTCTTTCTGTTCCCAGAAGCAGATCATAGAATGGTTTTAATAGTTTACTTTCAAATAATGCAAAGAGTATGCGACATGTGTTTCTCCCTAATTCTGGGCTCATCAGGTGTACACAATCACTGCATCCCCTCTCGGGAATCGAATCTCTATCGTCAGCGCCAGAGGTGAAGCCCCTAACGTTGCGCTACGGCGTGTGGTTCGTTTATACCTCGTGTCTTCTCATTAACCTTTTATCTTGCGAATATGTTATTGCAATCCGCAGCGGGAGCGTTTCTATAAACTTAATTTAAACTTACGTTTTACACCATGCTTTGTTTCCCTTATGAAGATGCTTGTATGGTTCACTCGCTCACTTCTTATTGTTTCGCTCCCTTCTCAATTGTTTAATGAATTTTTTGTTCTTCGCTGTTTGCGGCGCCAGAGTTGAAGCCCCTAACGTTGCGGTCAGCAAGTCGGCTAACATCCGCCATGTGCCGTCTTTCAGTTGCGAGAAGCAGATCATAGAATGGTTTTAATAGTTTACTTTCAAATAATGCAAAGAGTATGCAACACATGTTTCTCCCTAATTCTGGACTCATCAGGCGTACACACTCACTGCATCCGCTCTCGGGAATCGAATCTCGAACATCAGCGCCAGAGGTGAAGCCCCTAACGTTGCGCTACGGCGTGTGGTTCGTTTATACCTCGTGTCTTCTCATTAAACTTTTATCTCGCGAATATGTTATTGCAATCCGCAGCGGGAGCGTTTCTATAAACTTAATTTAAACTTACGTTTTACACCGTGCTTTTTTCCCTTATGAAGATGCTTGTATGATTCACTCACTCGCTTGTTATTGTTTCGCTCCCTTCTCAATTGTTTAATGAATTTTTTGTTCTTCGCTGTTTGCGGCTCATCCTTCATTTCTCCCTACTGCGTTCTTTTATCTCGCGAATATGTTATTGCAATCCGCAGCGGGAGCGTTTCTATAAACTTCATTTAAACTTACGTTTTACACCATGCTTTGTTTCCCTTATGAAGATGCTTGTATGCTTTACTCGCTCGCTTCTTATTGTTTCGCTCCCTTCTCAATTGTTTAATGAATTTTTTGTTCTTCGCTGTTTGCGGCTCCTCCTTCATTTCTCCCTACTGCGTTCAGTCTTTTCACGTGATTACGTGGGAGGCGTGATGATGTGACACTCAAGTCCTCCTCCCACGGCCATCGAGCTGCCGTCCATTACAGTATATTGTAAAAAAAGAGGTTCCAGTTATGACCATTACGCGTTGAATTTCGAAATGAAACCTGCCTAACTTTTGTAAGTAAGCTGTAAGGAATCAGCCTGCCAAATTTCAGCCTTCCACCTACACGGGAAGTTGCAGAATTAGTGATGAGTCAGTCAGTCAGTCAGTGAGTCAGTGAGGGCTTTGCCTTTTATTAATTAGTATAGATTGGATCATTAATATTCAAAAAAGTTATTTTTTTAAGCTGAATATGATTACTGGAGGGAGGTGACTGGGAAAGGCTAAAAGCATGTGCATAAACATATAGTTTTAAATTGATTTGAGATTTATAAAGGAACTTGGCATGGCATGTAGCTTATGTAAGTTTTTATAAATACAATTTTTTGTGCGAGTATTCTGTTTTTGTCTATTGAGCATAAGCAAAGTTTTATACATGAGAACCCATGAGAGCAGTTTAGATGAATATGCCTTCGAGTTTTATTTATTTCAGGAAAGACAGAAATGTAGTTGAGTTTTATTGAAGACTAGCCTGGGGTTACTGGGATATATTTTTAGGATTGGTTAAGGAAAGAAAGCAAACATTTATTTATTTTTTAAATGGTGACTCTGTTGCTATTGCCAACTGTCTCATCTGTCATCCATGCTGCCTTTCTATCAATGTCTCCGCTCTTGTAATTCAAGAATTTTGTTTGAGTACAATTAGATTTCAGAATTGCAGTTACAGTACTTCTTGTTGGGATAATATAACCATGAACACTCACATATCTGACTCACTATCTTAGTTCAAGATGGACTGTCCATAGTGCTTAAAGTATGCAGAAAAGCCAACAAAGTACATGTTAAATAACAACCCTTTAATTTTAGTTTGTGTTGGCTGCACTTCCTCTATTGATCAACCCTTGCCCAACAGCCCCTTGCAAAAACACATAATACTCTTTTTTAAATTGCAGTAGACAGAAGGAGCATGCAGCGTTTAGAGATTGTGTTATCTTCTCTGTGAATTGCCAATCCAAGTGAGGATCCAAGCTTTATTTTGCAGTAAGTGATGTCTCAACACTTATGAGACATGACTTACTGTATAATAAAGCTATGCAAGGCTGCTGCTATGCTCAGTGTCGCAGCCCTCTTCTGCAGATTACAGATTTTTCCAGGAGGGTCCAGACGTTACAATATACTGCCTAAGTGGTAAACAACATGGATTAGATAATGCTTAGATGGCTAAGACATTAAGATTCCTAACGTAAGTGATAAGATTGCTTTAAGTCTTTAACTCATTGTCTGCATGCCAATGTGTAGAGCTTGAACTTGTGACCCTCATGCTGTTTCACTGTAAAGTGGTAACTTTGATATGATTTATGGGATACAAGGAAATTTACCAACTAAAAACAAAATTACACAAGGTAAACATTGTCAAATATATACAGTAATTTCTACAGTTTGGTATGTCATTACATCTTTTCTTGTTCCTAGACAGATGTTAGTAACTGTAATTTTCTAACATCTTTCATTTTTCGTATCTTCTTTATTTTTCTGTAATTTTGTTTATTGGAGATGATTGTGGAACAGGCATTGCAGGTTGAGCAGGCCTAAGTGCAGCCGACTACTTCTTCAAACAAAGAACAGGACCCAAGCTAACCCTAGTTCAGCGAAAACACTCCTCTTGTGTTTAGGGTTATAACTAAACTGATCTGTCCCTCATTTTTCAAAGTGGCAGTGAGAATACTGGCAGTGCCTGAAGCAGTTACTTTGCTGAGCAGGATTTTAATCATGGGAGAGTGAAATGTAGTCACAAGTCATAAAACCATGTAAAGCTTAATATTCTGCAAGTGCTATGTATTGTTAATAATGAGGGATTGTTCAAATATTTTGTTAATTTATAAATTTGCAAAATTATGTGAAAATGTTGTTTTAAAATGAGGGTAGATTACAGTATGTACTGTAGCTACATTACTCTGAAGTGGCATAGCCTTTCAAAATTTATTTTATTTAATTGTGTGTTTTAGACACCGTGTACTTATAAGGAAACTGTGGAAAATTCATAGTAAATTAAATTATACTTTTCATTAAATCAATGAATAAAACATATTCTCAGCTAATGTTTTAGTATACAGTGATCCCTCCTCGATCACAGGTGTTGCGTTCCAGAATCCCCCACGAAAGGTGAAAATCCGCGAAGTAGAAACCATATGTTTATATGGTTATTTTTATATTGTCATGCTTGGGTCACAGATTTGCACAGAAACACAGGAGGTTGTAGAGAGACAGGAACTTTATTCAAACACTGCAAACAAACATTTGTCTCTTTTTCAAAAGTTTAAACGTGCTCCATGACAAGACAGAGATGACAGTTCCGTCTCACAATTAAAAGAATGCAAACATATCTTCCTCTTCAAAGGAGTGTGCATCAGGAGCAGAGAATGTCAGAGAGAGAGAGAGAAAAGCAAACAATCAAAATCTGATATGCACTGTTCGAGCTTTTAAGTATGCGAAGTACCATGCGGGAAGCATGTCGCTTGACAAAACAGCTGCAAGGAAGGGAGCAATATTTAGTAGTGGCTGATTTGACAAGTTAGATTCTATTCTGAAGTCTTAAGAAACTGCAATAAAGTTAAAAGCACCATAAGAATTACAGGTGGGGAACCTACTGGACAGAGGTTAAGTACCTTAAGATCACTAAGATCCAGCAGCAAAAATGGCAAATTGTAGAAGGACCAGCCCTATTTCAGAAAAAAGCTATACTATCCTGAAAAGTTAAACAGACATCTCAGGTACATATTACTGCTTCTAAGAAAATCGTCTGTGTTTTTTTTTTGCTAGTGTAATATCCATAACATAGGCATGCATAAGTAGAGCTTTTGAGGACAGTTTGTAACAGATGCCTATAAAACATTGAATCAGAATTACATGTAAAGGGTCAAGGAATCAACATCCTTATGCATGGAGCAGCAGCAAGTGAAAGCACAGAGCGGTGGCATCTCACACACGCAAATAGCTTTTTACAAACACCAGGAAAAAAAAAGCCAATAACTAATCAAATTCTCAGGTAAGTTCACATGGACTAAAGCTGACATCCAATGAAGGAAGGTAACCAACAGTGAGAAGTCGAAGTCCTAAAAAGCCTAAAGCCGACGGTCTCGTAGTCATTCAGCTGAATGTGAAAAGCACTGAAGCTACTGCAGAATGTAAGATCCATCTGTTCTCTGCCTGTCGGCGGCACGTTTATACATTGTATGTTCTGCAGCATGTACAGTTCAGGCTTTCTGGCCGACAATACAGACAGTTTCACCTGCCAAATGTGCTTAGTTAATTTAGAGTTCATCTGGAAAATATGTAAATTGGAGGACCACGTTAGGAACCTGATAGCTATTACGCAAACCGAAAACTGGATAGATTTGGTTTGTTTAGACAATTCAGCTATTTCTAATATGGGTTCAGTCTCTCCAGGTCCCACTGCAGTCAGTGCGCGGCCGGGTCAGCAGCACCAATTCAGCCACAGGGCGAGAGGGTAACAGTGAGACGGGGTCTAAGAAGCCAACATTTAGCCCCTTGGCACCCAGGTCAACAATTTGGACCCTGACTAGATTATCAGCAGTCTGCAGCATGGTTGTGGATCCTGAGAACAATAAAGTGCTAAGAATGTTAGAATTCCAAATGATGTTAAACCAGAAGTTAATTTTAAATGATTCCCTGGGGCGAAGATTTCTGACATAGAGGCTGAATTGAATTGTGTCGCCAACGATGAAGTATCTACCTTATTGCTGTATGTCAGCACTAATGATATTTTTTACAGCAATCTGAGGTATTAAAGGGGAGCTTCATCTCTCTATGCACCAAAGCTAGAAGAAAATTTCAGTATTTAATTGTATCTACCCCCTTACCAAGATTATATAGAGGGGATGTGATTTATAGAAGACTGAGTTCCCTTCTCTGATGGCTAGAATCCTGGTGTGCAAATACTGGAGAGATTTTTGGGAACAGCCTGGATTTTTCAAGAGAGATGGTCTTCATCCTAACTGGAGGGGATCTTTTGTATTATCCCAAAATATGGCAGCAAAACTGCCTGGCAGACTGATTAGATCACCATCCAGGCCATAGTCGTGTGATCTTAAATCACAGGCTGTTGTTTTTCCCACCTGTTACTTTCCTGAAGCTGTTACACATAATCCTTGTTGTGGGGTATTCTATAAATCTAGTCATGATGCAAACCTTAAATTACCTGATAACCAAAAAATAAGGTTTATAATTAGACCAAGAGATAAAACCAGACCCTCCACCAGGGGCACCTGCAATAATAACTTAGTTTAAATTAAAACAAAAAATATATCATCAGTTCAGAAAGAACTATGCTGTTCTAAATGCTGCTTATTAAACATTCGCTCTCTTGGAAATAAAGCTGTTTTGGTAAATGATATTATACTTAGTACAAAATCTGATCTGTGTCTTCTCACTGAAAACTGGCTTTGTAAATCTGACACTGTTCCCCCAGGTGAAGTATCACCAGATGGATACACATTCTTTCATAAATCTAGAGATAGTAGTTGAAGAGGAATAATTCATTGTGACAAAATGCAAATCACTTCAAAAAATGTAGGCAACCCTTGAGGCATTCATTTAAAACAGATTCCAATACAATTATACTGCAAATCTACAAATCGCCAGGCCCATATTCATTATCCATGACAAAATTTGGCAACCTTTTATGATTTTTGGCTATAAATTATGATCACTTAGTGTTAATGGAGGATTTTAATGTACACATTCATGTGGAAACTGACAGTTTTAGCAAATGTTTTACTTATTTGTTGTATTCTATAGGATTTTGTCAGATTGTCAAAGGTCCAATTTATAATCATAACCAAATATTAGATGTTAGGCTTCCGCACTGGACATAGTACAGAAACAGCACTAACATGCATTGCAAACAAAATTTGATATCTTCTGATGAAGGAAACTCCACTGTAATTATGTTGTTAGACTTAACTGATATGGCGTTTTCAAATAGTGACATTTTCATGCATGAATGTGTGTGTGTGTGCATGTGCGAGAGAGGCAGAGACATCTTTTGATGTCATTCAAGTGGTTACTGGAATATAAAATAAATACTTTTGCGAAGGTATAACAAAACATTTATATAAATATATATATATCCATACGTCCATCCATTATCCAACCCGCTATATCCTAACACAGGGTCACGGGGGTCTGTGCCAGCCCACCGCAGAATATATATATATATTTAATGTAATGAAAAAATGCAGCAGACTAGATATTAAATAAAGCTTTGATGGTGGAGGATTAGGAAGGTGGTTTTCATTTTTAAATAAAATGAGAAAAAGAATATTTTGAAATTAAAAATTTTAAAAAGTGCTTATATTTATGAAGTTCAGTACTGCCCTCCCTCAATAACTGTAAAGCACTTAAATACAAAAACAAATAAAACAATATTTAACCTGCCACTTATGCAAAAAGTTACACATTAACTTGTATTGCATTAACAATGTAGTAGATAATACAAAAAGAAATGCAAAATTCATCTACCAGTCTAGGGGCCTCATGTATAAACAGTGTGTATGCACAAAAATGTTGCATAAGCCCATTTCCACACTCAAATCGCGATGTATAAAACCTAAACTTGGCGTAAAGCCACGCACATTTTCACATTATCTCAAACCTTGGCATACGCAAGTTCTCCACTCGGTTTTGCAAACTGGCGGCACCCAGCATCGAAGCACCGCTACTGTTCCAGTGTGGTTTCCCTATCTTTTTCAGATCCACATCCCTGACATAGCTTTATAAATACACTGAAATTAACTGCATATTGTTTATTAGTTTAAGGCATCTGATTGTAATTAATCAGTAACAATATAATGGTCTACAGAATGGCTAAACTATACCAAATACCATAGCTGCTTTACCATTGTTACTCTCACTGCACCACTCGGAGCAGCTGATCGGAAAGAGATTTATCAGTATACAGAATCAAGCTTCCTCAGCCATTCGCTATTTGAACTGCTCTCAACCGACAAACGCTTCAAAGCCTTTCCTGTATGGACCTCACGGTTCAGAAACAGTTTCATCCCAAGAACAATAAACTAACTCAATCAATCCATCAAGTGCTCCTTATAGAACTGTTTGTACTTACAAGTACAATTACCTCATTGAAAACTTGCGATACAGTTATAATATTGCACAACCTTTATAAAGCGCGTATTTACATATGATGACGATATCATTTTTAAGATGAAATGCAACAAAATATGTTTATTACATTATACAGATAAACTGTTAACGTCATTTAAATAATCTGTATTGTTAATAATTAAACATATGAGGACACGTTGTCGCAGCGCTAGCGATGAGCTAGTGCCCCGATTATTCCTGCCTCGCGCTGTATTCTTGCTGGGGCTGGCACAATACTGCAGAAAGACAGATGGATAGGATAATTAAACATGTAATACGAAGTTTTGAAGAATTGCCGTTCTAAGCTTACAGATGACTTAACACTTATTACAGAGTTGATTGTGTGGCGATTGGTTACTTGGAGAAAGAAAAGGAAGGACAGGAATTGGGTGTTAGTACGTTTGAAAGAGACAGTACTGATGCAATAAATTATTTCAGTGAAGGTCGCGCATGGCGCAGCAAGCATCTTGCGGGAGGCAGGAACAATCTGTGGATGAGGAGCCTGCTCGTCACTATCACTGCGCCATTGTGTTCCCATGTTTAATAACATGCTTTAATTCCTATCATCATGAAAATGATATCACGTATATACCTCAGTATTTTAATTATTCAGAGAGCTGTAATATTACGAATGTAATGGATTCTGTGTCCTGTCGGAGGAAGAGAAAGCCCGTTTAAGAAGCAGGTAGTGCACATAGAGCACATAGAAGATCAAATACAAAACAAAGCATTTAACGTGCTACTTTAGTTACAATGGGATTTGAGAAACTAGTTAATTAAACAATTTTATGATGACGTTTATGATGTTCTACTTTAATGACAAAATAAACTACGTGATTAAAGTGGAAATTTCGAGATTAAAGTTGACATTTCGTGCTTTTTTCCTACTGTGTCCCTATTTTTTTTTTTCTCTGTACCCTAATAAGCTTTCATATGACACTCAGACAGTGGGCTATGACTCACCTTTTCATGGCGACTTTGATATTTGACCGCTTCTTTTTTATTTCAGGGACTGTGCGACTTTGTGAACTTGAACTTTTGAGTTTCCAACACTCTATGTCATTCGATCAACTTCCTTTTGTTGATTATATCACTGTTTAAACCAACAAATAGTAAGTTTTTCCTTGCCTCCACTTGGTATTCGCTGAAATTCTACTATTTTCCCCCATGCTTTTGCCATTGCCTTTTCACAGAAGGCTGAGCTTAAGGGCTATTTATATTGATTTGCATATTCAAAGAGGCGTAATTCTGGGAGGAGTTGGGGCGGGACAGCAGGTGTGTTCACGTGCGTTACTTTTCACGCTGACCGGGATTTATGTAGCAGAAGAACGTGGAAGTTGGCATTCGCACAGATTTATGCATCTAGATTGTTTTGTGCGTAAGCACATTTCAGCTTTTGTCCGTACACCATGTTATAGTGTGAATTCTACTCGCGGCGTTATACATGAGGCCCCAGATGATGCATTATAGCTGTAACCTTTTGCCAGCACTCTGAGCCTATACTTAGTGAAGAGTGCTATAGAAAATGAATCGAATGATGATTTTTGTAATTTGGCAAATGCACCTACAAACATCTCACCATCTGCTGCAGTATCAGCAGAATGTAATTGTTTTAAACTAGATGGAGTTATCCATTCATGAGTTCATTTTTTCTCTACTTTTCTTTTTTATAGTTGTTAAAAATGTGGACTGATTTTACAATTTTTATTCAATTATTGTAGTTGCAGAAAGCTTGAACTACTTAGAAGAGAGACCCAAGGAATATTAGATGAGATTATACCACATATGTAGTAGGCCTTCTTGCACCATTGAATCCCTTAGGAATATCTAGACTCTTTTTCAAAGGAGAAGTAATTCCTTGTTTACCTTGTTGCTACTGCTACTCTAATCAAAACTAGTGGTTTAGAAAATTAATGAATGGAGGGTTGGCAGACCTTTTCATGCAAGGTCATTTATCAAAATTCAGTGGACCAGAATTCTCGGTGTGTGCGCCAACCTTTTTTGAGATTAAAGAACTTCAGGTCTTTCTATTATGATGAAATGGTACTTTAGTTGAGGATGAGTCTTCCTTTTCCCATGCCTTGCATAAAATGAGTGTGCAGTAAAACTGTTGAAGAAAAAGGGAATACAGTAATCCCTCGCTATATCGCGCTTCGCCTTTCGCGGCTTCACTCCATCGCGGATTTTATATGTAAGCATATTTAAATATATATCGCGGATTTTTCGCTGCTTCGCGGGTTTCTGAGGACAATGGGTCTTTTAATTTCTGGTACATGCTTCCTCAGTTGGTTTGCCCAGTTGATTTCATACAAGGGACGCTATTGGCAGATGGCTGAGAAGCTACCCAACTTACTTTTCTTTCTCTCTCTCTTGCGCTGACTATCTGTGATCCTGACGTAGGGGGTGTGAGCAGGGGGGCTGTTCGCACACCTAGACGATACGGACGCTCGTCTAAAAATGCTGAAAGATTACCTTCACGTTGCTACCTTCTGTGTGCAGCTTTTAAGTATGCTGCACGGTGCTTCGCATACTTAAAAGCTCAAAGGGCACGTATTGATTTTTTTATCTGTCTCTCTCTATCTCTCTCTAACTCTCTCTCTCTCTCTCTCTGCTCCTGACGGAGGGGGTGTGAGCTGCCGCCTTCAACAGCTTTGTGCCGCGGTGCTTCGCATACTTACAAGCCAAACAGCCCTATTGATTTGTTTGCTCCTTTGAAGAGGAAGATATGTTTGCATTCTTTTAATTGTGAGACTGAACTGTCATCTCTGTCTTGTCATGGAGCACAGTTTAAACTTTTGAAAAAGAGACAAATGTTTGTTTGCAGTGTTTGAATAACGTTCCTGTCTCTCTACAACCACCTGTGTTTCTGCGCAAATCTGTGACCCAAGCATGACAATATAAAAATAACCATATAAACATATGGTTTCTACTTCGCGGATTTTCTTATTTCGCGGGTGGCTCTGGAACGCAACCCCCGCGATGGAGGAGGGATTACTGTAATAGCAGACAATTGCAAATAATAGTATCACTGATAGCAGTCTCTAAATATCAAACTGGTCTTTAAATTCTTGTAATCTTTTGCAATACATATTATACTACATAATGCACTGAAAAGGATATATGCAGTTTATATTTTTTCAGGTTTGCTGCTAAAATATTTATAATGTAAAAATTTCAAAAACATTACCTATTTAATTTGCATACAATGGTGTAAAACAATATTAGATTAGATTAGATAAACTTTATTAATCCCATGGGGATTACAGCAGCAGAAAAATATAAAACAAGAGTACAGACTAAGATAACACTTCCAATCAATCAATCAATAAATAAATAAATTTAACACTAGAATTCCTGAAGCAAACGAAAAAACTCGTAATCCCGGCTCACCTTAAACGCACGTCTCCATCGGCATCTTTTGTCTTGTAAATGCGTCGATCAGGACAAGCAGCAAGCAGCCTGCTGTCCCATCCCTCACCTTGACGGAGCTCAGCTCACGGACAAAAACTTCTTCCAGCTCAACTCAAGGCTCCTTATCTGTGTGTGAGGTTCCTGTAGTTGTATAAGGTAAATAATACAGTATATTGTTATTTGGAATATGTGCATTTCATGTGTATAATGTGTGAAGACTTTAGTCCAAATATCAAATAAACACATGTACTTTTCTACAAGAAAATAAACAAAGAAAAAGAGCACTTGATTTACATGTGGCTGTCAATGAGTTAAAAACTCAAGCTCAGATGTCAATCGTTAGGGAATTTACACATATTACATATTACATACATATTACAGGGGAGAGTCCCGAGGCTTTGGAAAACATCTTGTATCACCCCAGTCCCAAAGGTATCACGTCCTAGTGAGCCGAATGACTTCTGGCCTGTCACTCTGACGTCACATGTGATGAAGACCATGGAGAGGCTGCTGCTTCACCACCTGAGGCCACAGGTCCAACACACCCTCGACCCTCTGCAGTTCGCATACCGGGAGAAGGTGGGAGTGGAGGATGCCATCATCTATATGCTACACCGATCCCTCTCTCACTTGGACAAAGGCAGTGGTGCTATAAGAATTATGTTTCTGGACTTCTCTAGTGCCTTCAACACCATTCAACCTCTGCTCCTTAGGGACAAGCTGACAGAGATGGGAGTAAATTCATACTTGGTGGCATGGATCGTGGACTGTCTTACAAACAGACCTCAGTATGTGCGTCTCGGGAACTGCAGGTCTGATATTGTGGTCAGCAACACAGGAGCACTGCAGGGGGACTGTACTTTCTCCATGTCCTGTTCAGCCTATATACATCGGACTTCCAATACAACTCGGAGTCCTGCCACGTGCAAAAGTTCGCTGACAACACTGCTATCATGGGCTGCATCAGGAGTGGGCATGAGGAGGAGTATAGAAACCTCATCAAGGACTTTGTTAAATGGTGCGACTCAAACTACTTACACCTGAACACCAGCAAAACCAAGGAGCTGGTGGTGGATTTTAGGAGACCCAGGCCCCTCCTGGACCCCGTGATTATCAGAGGAGACTGTGTGCAGAGGGTACAGACCTATAAATAACTGGGAGTGCAGCTGGATGATAAATTGGACTGGACTGCCAATATTGATTCTCTGTGCAAAAGAGGACAGAGCTGTACTTCCTTAGAAGACTGGCGTCCTTCACCATCTGCAGTAAGATGCTGCAGATGTTCTATCAGATAGTTGTAGCGAGTGCCCTCTTCTACGCGGTGGCGTGCTGGGGAGGCAGCATTAAGACGAAGGATGCCTCACGCCTGCACAAACTGGTGAGGAAGGCAGGCTCTATTGTAGGCATGGAGCTGGGCAGTTTGACATCCGTGGCAGAGCAACGGGCGCTCAGCTGTCTTCTATCAATTATGGAGAATCCACTGCATCCACTAAACAATGTCATCTCCAGACAGAGGAGCAGCTTCAGCGACAGACTGCTGTCAATGTCCTGCTCCAGTGACAGACTGAGGAGATCATTCCTACCCCAAACTATGCGACTCTTCAACTCCACCTGGGGGGGTAAACATTAACATTATTCAAAGTTATTGTCTGTTTTTACCTGCATTTTTATTAATCTTTAATTTAATATTGTTTTTGTATCAGTATGCTGCTGCTGGAGTATGTGAATTTCCCCTTGGGATTAATAAAGTATCTATCTATCTATTTCTATCATATTCTTGAATGGTGCAGAGGTAAGAACTGATGCCTTATAATCCGAAGGTCTCGGGTTCGAGAATGGCCGCTTTGTCTTTTGAGTAGTGAGCTGCTATTATTATTATTATTTCTACAATATAATAAAAATATACATTTGATTTCTGTCTGTAACACCCAGTGTAAATTTTGGCTACTTGTAAAAGTTAGCGCTTGTTTTTTTATGATTCAGTTCTGTTCTCTCACATTCACGTGGTACAACGAACTTGCCTTTCCCTCTTTGAGTTGATGGCATTCCATTCTTCCATTCTCCATTATTTCCACAAGAGCAGCGCTGTGGGTGATACCTGCTCAGAAATGTTTGTTGTATCAGCAATCAAAGATATGATGTTCCGTGACCGCTATCAGACTCGACAAAGGTAGGACCGTAGCAACAGACAGCTTCTTCACATCAGTTTCGCCAGCTAATGGACTGTTGTAACGCAGTGCAGTTCTGCTTGGCACCATAAGTAAAATGGGACTTCCACCTGCAGCTAAAGTTATTTCAGTGCGCGAGCAATTCGTCACACTAGTGTTTAGATCTGATCAAATCTGTCTCTGCCCCTCTCGCGTACGCACATCATTATTTGAACACCCTGCGCAACACCCAGTCCATGCAAGCATTGAACAGAGTAGGGGCAAGAGCACATGCCTGACGGATCCCAGAATAATCTGGGAAAAACACTGAGGTTCTGCCTCTACTCAGCACAACACTCACAGTACCAGTGTACTGGCTGGCCATGACATCCAGCAACTTCGGGGGATCCTGCAATGTCTCAGGATGTGCTACAGGGCAACTTGATCAACTGAGTTGAACACTTCATGAAAATCAGCAATGGCTGCAAAGAAGCTGCTGATATTCGCGTTTGCACTTGATGAGAACCCTCAGTGCCAGGATGCGGTCGATGGTAGATATTTTAGTTGTAAAAATCAGACTGCTCTGGTCAGTGAAGCAGTTAAGGATCGCCCTAGTGAGGATCTTACCCAGCACTGAGAGCGGCGTTACCCGCCTGTAGTTGCCGCAATCCAGGAGATCACCCATCCCTATCCAGATGGGGACAATAAATCCCATTTTCCAGTCAGTTGGGATGACACCCGACACCCAATTGGAAGCAAAGATTGTCTAAAATTCCAGGAGAACAGCCTTACTAGCAGCCTTGAGAAGCTCACCACGGATACCACAGATCCCTGCAGCCTTCCCTACCCTCAGCTAATTCACCACCTGTAAATGTGCATGTTTCACAGCTAATTGGAGGATCAGCCTCAAGAACCATGGACCAAGAGATGTCCAACGTCCTAGCCAGAGAATCAGCTTTAAACAGCTGTTCAAAGTAGCCAGCCCAGTGAGTCACAACTGCAGCATCATCTGTAAGGATCATTCTATCACCTGACTGCAACTCTAAGGAACAAATTCAGATGTATGCAATGCTTCAATTCCTCTGTAAGCAAGTTGTGGGTCATTAGACCATAGTTGGTGTGTTATTTTCTCACAGATTCATCTAACAAACACCTCCTTATGTGCCCTCAGAGCCATACTTTTCAGTTCCCAGTATAGACCATGTTGCCATCCGGCTGTGCAATGCAACTCCTCTCAATAATATCCAGAGTGCCCTGCAAAATGAAATACCTCCTTCTGGGAACACCAGCAGCACCAACACAGCCCTGAGCAACGTTCAGGGTCTTGTCACAGAAGGTCTCCCACATCATATTAGCATCAGCAGTCACACCCAAGTCTGCAATTTCTTCACACAAACTGAGTGCAAGCTCATTAAAAACATCCTGATCTTGGAGTCTGGCCAGGTCCAGCCTTATTCTCTTAGTAGGTGGACCAAAGTTGGATCTTCAGAATAGCAACAACAAGTCTGTGGTCAGAGTTCACAAAGTGGACACTTCTGTTGACCCTGCAGTTTTGTGGGAGCCTGCACTGTCTGACCACGGGGATGTGATCGATCTCCTTCACTGCACCACCAGTATTGGAGTACTAAGTCCAATGATGCCACTCATGGTGCTGGAACCAGGATCTAGTGATCCGTAGCCCCTTTTTGCAGAGTTAAGGAACATTTAGCCACTTTCACCATGGTCCCCAGACCATGGAGACCAACACAATCTACATAGCCAGCCTTTCTGTGCCAGTGATCACATTGAAGTCACCCATGACCTTCTTAGCACATCGTGGTGGAATGAGCTTGTGGTTAAAAGTGCTCCAATAGAGCTCCTCCTGAAGGGGATGGAGGGTATTTTTGATGATGGCATCCAATTTTGCCATAATCCTCTTTTCCACAACAGCTTCTAGTAGTATGTCCAGGGTTTGCCCAGGTTTTCCAGCAGCTTGCTGCAGACATCAAAGGAAACACTATGTGTCAAAGTACCATATATTATGATGGCACAGAAGCAGTACTGCTGAATCACAGCACCAAGGACATAATTTCAAATAATGGCTGTGTCACTGTCACTATAGATTTTGCATTGTATGCTTATGTTTGTGAAATCTTCCTTTCTGTACTCTGATATCCTTCTACATCTCGGACATATGCATTTCTAATTTCCCTCAATGAGTGAGTCTGATGGTGCACATTAGCATACTGTAGTACTAGGTTGTTGCTGGCTTGCACCCAAATGTCTTCAAGCCCCTCTCCACCATAAAGTGGCCCAGGGTAGGTCAGGAAACAGACTGATTTATGTTAAATCTCATTATAATATGCAAATTAAATAATACAATACAATTCAAATTTCTGAAAAATGTTAAGGTATAAATAGATAAAGACTAAGTAAGATATGCGTTTCAGTGAACAGAAATAAGAAATAAGAACTGTTACATTATTTACTACAACAAAGGTGCAAAAGTTACATTTTTCCTATATGTGAATATCCCCTTGGGATTAATAAAGTATCTATCTATCTGTCTGTCATATACAATTAGGATGATTGAAATAAAAATCCTTTTAGACCAGTACTTTGCACTGAAACACAAGTGCTTTTTAAAAGGACTTGATAAGTAAGTGCATTTAACATAATGTTTGACTCTTTTTCCCTCTCATTCTCTCACTGTTTAGTTTCATTACTCTCTCTGATGCTTTTGTCTATTCCTGTAGAAATAGCATTAAATTAAAAAATTTATTTTTGAGAGTTGCAATTGCCACTTGAACATTGTGTGAGAAGAAAATATCCTTTATGTACAAAAAAAAATCAAGGAGCTCTAATGAAGTAGAAATCAAAAACAATGCCGATGATATGCACATGCTATATGCTGTATTATGTAGTATTAATAACCGTTATTTTATGTCACTTACTGATTAAAGGAAATAATATCTTACAAATTCTGCGGTGGGTTGGCACCCTGCCCGGGATTGGTTCCTGCCTTGTGCCCTGTGTTGGCTGGGATTGGCTCCAGCAGACCCCCGTGACCCTGTGTTTGGATTCAGTGCGTTGGAAAATGGATGGATGGATATCTTACAAATTCTGATTTATTTTCACAATTAAACAAATGAGCCACACAATGACGCAATGACACATTGTCAAAAACAATGTCTTTTATGACAACATAAATTTCTTCCTTCTGTGCTCTACATTTCTAAATATCCAACCCTTAACCACAAATAGATCAAATTAAACAAAAATATTTGCACTGTTCTTTGCTTGTTTGTTATACAGTGTAACTTTCTTGTAAAATGTTTTTTCTCAGTATCTTCATGAACACATGGCTAACTTTAAAGGATTAATGAATGCCTGAGCAGCGAACTGGTTTCTGCAACCTTGTTTATAATCACATCATTATCCAAAGACATGAGGATTTCTTTCTCAGTGCACATGAGCATGTTATGCTTCCAGGTTCTTTTGGGCTAAACTGTTTCTGAGCCTGTTTCTTATGAACTTCACTGTTGAGAAGCTTCTCTCACAGGCTACTTGTGTGATGGACAGTGTTAATAACAACTTGTAGGCCAGTCCAATCACATGGTATGTATCAGTTAGAAGATTGTACTGGGAGAGAATGAGATACACACAAATGGCACAGTTTTTATAGGAAGAACAGGTTTTGTTCTCTAATTCAGCATCTTGCTGTTCTGTGGAAAGATCCTCCTGACTTCTTTGTGACATTTCTCTGGCTGTCCTGACAATATAACACTGCACGGGAGACTTTAACTTCTCCCACTGGAACACAAGGCTGTACAGTTCACCACATAATTTGCCAACTGTAGCTCTACTGTCAAACTTAAACAGACATTTGCTTATTTCTTCCAGAGCTGAACTTGGAAGCCCATTTTCTCTCACATGAGCAAAGTTTCTAGGATCCAGATGGGCAAAATCTTAACAAAGTTTTGTATTAGCAGAGGATCTTCTATGTATATTGTCAGTCACTGTGTCTAAAATTACATTGTGTACATTAACAGTGAAGTAAGTGATAGCTGATGCTAATGGCTCATCTTCTGCAAGCTCCCCTGGCATTTTTTTCTTTTTTTCAGGCCCTTCGCTCATAAAGGGCAGTTCGAACCACCAGCTCACACTCTTCTTCCTGCAGCTTTCTGTTAGCCCACTGCACAAACTTATCAGCTGCACACTTAACTCCTTCAAAGTCCCTAGCACTCTTCCTGAGACTGTCCTCTGTCCCTTCAACCAGCCGTTGAGCTGTGATGATATCCATTCCCTTTGTTTGTAAGTATTTTGATAAAGGAGATGTCTGCTCAAAAATGCGTAGGAAAATTTGAGCAGTGAGCACTGTTTCATACTTCAGAAGGCCTTCTATGAATCCCTTTGCCTTGGCCCTCACAGTTGGCTTTTGTGCACTGTGCTCTACAATGGTGTGTAAAGTCAAAAGCACTTCAAAAAACAAGGCTCCCTAAGGATTCCCAAAACACCCAATACTTTGCATAGTGCCTGATCCTAGTCTGTGTGATATGAACAAATGCTTTGCACATTCGTAGCTTACTTACTTTTTTCACCATCTCCACTTAGACTGTTGCTCTCAAACCAGGGGTTTTAATTAAAAAGCCACTCTGTTTGCCTCATTTGGCCGCATCATTTTCAAGTGCCTTCCATTTTTTTATTCTCTCCTTTTCGGCACCACCTTTGCTTTTTTTACCATCCATCTACTCTCAGGCGTCTCTCAGAGGAACATAGCTCAGTAACTGCAGATCCTCTCTATTATAAGGCTCAGGGTAACAGGCAATCAGCCATACACACCAGCCTGTGTGATTGGCTAGTTGTGGTCACATGGCACACGTTAAAGCAGGTTACGCATGGAGCACTGGCTGGTTGTACCTGTGAGTGCAGAAGCAGTAGGTGCAGCATAGTATGTGACATGTATGTTGATTCTGATTTAACACCGGTCCTTGCGGCCCATAAACCCAGCGGGCCCACCGGGAATTTTCCCGTTTCTCCCAATTAGCCACTCCGGGCCTGTGCCAGGCTATAAAGACTGCAGGATAAAGCATCATTTATATTCTTTAAAATAGAAGGACGTAAACAAAAGTATAAGTATCATTACTTATACTTTGGGTTCCAATTAAAATATTGGTTGTATCCCTGCAGCTGGGGTAAACCCAGGGAACATATCACCATATGTATTTTCTGTTTGTTTGTCTTATAGTAGCTGAAAATAATAACCTGTGTGAAGGGTGCATCTTTAACTGTTGTATGTATCTTCAAATTTGGCAGTAAAGCTAAACTCAGTTGAGTAGAACCTTCTTCAAACTGTGTGATGTGCAAACACAAACGCATCCTCACAAATGAGCTCTGAACAGACTCACCATCTACTTGGAATCAAATACGAAATGAAAAATTTATAATCCAGACATAAATGTGTCAGTTTAACCAGCCAAGAGGCCAGAAATCTTACAAAAGAATAAATAAGACATTCCTGAGTGAATGTTTCCTTTAGCAATTTTAGGCAAAAATGATAAGGGGTGAAATGTTTTGCATTATTTTTTCTGCATCTGTATATATATGTGTACATTGATTTTTTTTTATAATCCTTACATTATTAATGACCTGCATTATTTTGTTTATTACAGTAAGCATATTTGGGTTACTTGTTGAAAAATAATTGATTGCCACATCCAAAACACAAAAACAGAGAAAGTGAAGGTGTTAGATGTCACCTTTCTTCAGAATTTGGAATTCATCTCTCCCTCCACATAATTCTGGTGATCACAAAGAGGATAATCTACAAATCCATCAGATTGTAAACTACATGGGCAATCATGTTAGTTTAAATCATGGTTTCAATAAAAATAAATACATTGAAACTGTAAATAGAAACTATTACCAGAAGATAGCAATGGGATACCTACATATTGACACTAAAATTAGTTGTAGCCTCTCTAGCATTGTTTGAGTTGAAGTTTTAAAACATTACACATTGACTAACATTTTTCTGAGACAATGTAAAAGGAAAAAGATTCATATAACATCAAGAGTTATAATAAAAAAATGATGATATGTGACAAGAAATCACTTTATGTTAAATCAGTTACTAGGTGTGAAATGTCTCTCCTTTAGTGTAGCATTTAAGTAAAATAGGAAACATATTAAAAAAAAAATTATTTAACATTATAAAGTCAAAATCTTTTTATGTGAAAGTAGCTTGAGTTTTTCTCACCTTTAACAACACCTTGCCATCTAAATTTGGCATGGGATTGCATTTGAATTTTATTTTCCATGACCTGTGTTGGAAGTCCACGTTTCACTTTTCATACTAAGACTCTGGTTACATTTTAAATACTGCACCATTTTGTAGAAGTTATCCATAGAATTGAACCTCTTGAATTATTGATAATGCACTATCAGGCAACCTTCTACACAAAATAAGTATCAGTTATAAAAATAACAATTAAAAAACAAATATTTAACAAATATTTAAGTGTAATCATAAAAGCTGATGCTTCCAGCATAGTGGCTATTAGTGTTCTAGTCGTTCCTAATTATTCTGTCAAAGGTGCCTGTCTTAATTCACTGCCAGTCACAAGCTTTGTGGTGAGTAAACTATGCAATCCACTATACCTTCAAGAGGCCACAATAAATAATAATTCAAGTAAAAAGGATAAGTAATTTACACAGGATTTCAAATTAAAACTAATAGGGATTTTGTTTTTGCTTAAAATCTATGATATTCATAAGTGCCTTACCTTCTGTACAGGGTTGATTTTTATAATAATCTGAGATTTATAAAGGTAGTTCTACAATTCCACTTTTACTAATACAATCTGGCAGGTAAAGTGTGCTTCTAAGATTATGTTGGAAAATTATTAGTTTAAAAATAATGCATGTCATGCAGACATTCTCAATGAAAAAGATTCATGTTATTTATATCTCAGTGTGTGCAAAAAACACAAAAATGGAGATAATCTAAATTTAATTTGTGTGCATGTGACTATTTGTGTTAACAAAACCTGAACAACAAATTCCTAGGTTAAGACTTATTAAGCTACAATTTTATTTATCAAGGCTTAAAAACAAAGTATGCAATTTTGACTTTGAAGTAGTAGAAAATATATAAAATGTACTTAGACATTTAGATTGAAGATTAATGGTGAGATTCTGCTTTCTTCTGGGAGGATGAGTAATTTGATAGGACTGCTCAACAAAAAGAAGGGTAAAACAAACTGTTTGGAATTAGTTTACAGTAGAAAATCCACCTTAAAGGTTTATTGCACCTTTCTAGTGATAACTTTCTCCATAGTCTTTTTTATTGGTTTTAATTGAGACTACAATACTATTTTTTAATTTAGATTTGGCATGAATTTTGATTCTTATTTGGATGGTCTTTTAATACTGTCAGCAATTTTCCTTGTATTTTTGTATTTGTGTGGATTGCTGTATAATTATTTTTCTTGGCATAGCTACGTTTTGACTGTTATCACTACTAATACACAGTTTATTTGTGTATACAAACCAGTTTCGAACTTTTTTATTATGTTTTGGAAGATGCTTCCTCATTGGTATTCATCCCAAATTCTACAAGTGTGATATGATCTGAAATCAGGCTCTGTTAACCTTCTTTTGGTAGCAGTGGCCATGCCTGAAGTTTTGCTTTGCAGCAATGCACATTAAAATGGTATCAGTTTCTTCCAACTATCCATCCATTCTCCAACTCATAGCTTTTTACCATAATGTGTAGGGGTTTTATACTTAGGATAAAATAGAACAGAATGACATTATTCGTGTTTTGCTATACTGTAATTACAACACAAATCCTAGCTTAAATAGCTGCCAGCTTATTGCCAGCTAAAACGTCCAAGTTTGCCCATTGGGGCCCCTTTGCAGAATGCAGACTCCACACCTTAATTGTTAGGAAATTGATCACACACCAAGTATCACTCAGAGATAGCTTTCAGAGGATACCCAAGTTCAAACAAAGGCCCATAACTTAAGGACTGACAACATTGAGGGAAAGTACTTTGCACCAATGGCCAACCAAAAGGTTTGGCTTATGTGCTCCCCAGGAAACCAATGGCAAGACCTCTATTCCTTCCTTTAAAGACCTTAAAGACCCTAACTCATTGCTTCCTCCATCAAGCTCACTGGGTGACCTGGCTGTAACTGCCTCTGTATAGCAGAGACCCCAGTGTGTATAGGATATGGTCATAATAAAAGTTAAAGCAATCCCTTCAACTTCAAAAAAATAACTAGGGCTGGACTGAAAATTGGAACAGAAAACTATTTGTAACAGGAGTTGGACTAGGGATTCCATTAGTCTAAACCTTCCTAATATTGCAAGTGCTCAAGCAGAGGAAGACTGTATAGAAGAGGCCATGTTTGCCACGCTAATAATGGGGGTTGACTAATTAGCAGCAGACCCAGTAGGAGTAATTTTACTAGTAACCATGAACATTGAGTGTGTAAAAACTTTAAAGAGAAACTGTAGTACCTGTCTGGCAAAAGGCAGTCAGTAAAGGAACAAAGCATCACTTACAGTACCTCAAACCATAAGTACATGCACTTTGATTTTCAGGTCAGGTCAGGTTGGGGAGCATGCACTGGTACAGCACCCACCACACAATGAAACAGCTCAGGATCCTGGTTGGCAACCCCCAAGGCAGACAAGCGGCCAGTCCCACCCTCCGGAAATGACCCTCTATCTGCCACAGCCAGGTGTTACGTGGGCATCCCCTTGGCCTAGTCCAGCCACAATGAGGCTCCTGCAAACTGGACTCCCTCTGGGAATCGCACCACATGGGTGTATTGCTGTAACTGACGCTCCCTCACAATGCAGGTAACATGTCTCATTCAGGACTCCATGAGCAGCCCCTCATTTGACACAAAGTCAAAGCAGCGGTACCCAAGGATTCTCCAAACAGACACAGTACCAAAGGAGTCCAGTCTTCATCTCAGGTCACTGGATAGCGTCCATTTCTTACAACCATATAGCAAAACAGGAAGCACCAGGACTCTAAAGACTTGGATCTTCGTCCTCTGCATAGATTTCGGGAGTGCCACACATCCCCTTCCAGCGACCTCATGACCGTCCACGCTCCTCCAATCCGTCTACTGACTTCATAGGAAGAGTCACCAGAGACAAGTATATCACTGCTGAGGTAAGTAAACCTCTCAACAAGGTCGACACTCTCTCCGCAGACAAACACACTGCTGATGGCTGTGCCTATGAGGTCATTAAAGACCTGGATCTTGGTTTTTATCTAGGACACTTGCAAGCCCAGACACTTAGACTCCTCACTCAGTCTCTCGAGAGCCCTGATCAAAGCCTCCATTGACTCCACAAAGATGACAGCATTGTCAGCAAAGTCAAGATTGTGAATCTGTGGTCAGAATTCACAAACTGGGCACTTCTGTAGACTCTGCAGTTTTGTAAGAGCCTCCAGTTAAAAACCCAATCTCAAATGTGAATCAACAGAAAGTTGATATGTATTCTTGGATGGTGCAAAGGTGAGAATTGCTGCCTTATAACCAAAAGTTTCCAGGTTCGAGTCCGGGCGCTCCACATTTTGAGTAGTGAACTTATATTATTATTACTATAATATACCCTAAGTTCTTGTCAATAAGCCGCGGCTTATCTAAGGAAAAAAGTTGTGAAAATGAAAAAATAGAATATCGGCTTATACATAAGTCCGGCTTATACATCCATCGCGGGGGTTGCGTTCCAGAGCCACCCGCGAAATAAGAATATCCGCGAAGTAGAAACCATATGTTTATATGGTTATTTTTATATTGTCATGCTTGGGTCACAGATTTGCGCAGAAACACAGGAGGTTGTAGAGAGACAGGAACGTTATTCAAACACTGCAAACAAACATTTGTCTCTTTTTCAAAAGTTTAAACTGTGCTCCATGACAAGACAGAGATGACAGTTCCGTCTCACAATTAAAAGAATGCAAACATATCTTCCTCTTCAAAGGAGTGAAGCAAACAAATCAATGTCTGTTTGGCTTTTAAGTATGCGAAGCACCGCGGCACAAAGCTGTTGAAGGCGGCAGCTCACACCCCCTCCATCAGGAGCAGACAAAGAGAGAGAGAGGGAGAGTTTGTTTTTCAGTCAAAAATCAATACGTGCCCTTCGAGCTTTTAAGTATGCGAAGCACTGTGCAGCATGTCTTTTCAGGAATCAGCTTTACAAAAGATAGCAACGTGAAGATAATCTTTCAGCATTTTTAGACGAGCGTCCGTATCATCTAGGTGTGCAAACAGCCCCCCTGCTCAATCCCCATACGTCAGGATCACAGATAGTCAGCGCAAGAGAGAGAGAACAGTAAGCCGGGTAGCTTCTCAGCCATCTGCCAATAGCGTCCCTTGTATGAAATCAACTGGGCAAACCAACTGAGGAAGCATGTACCAGAAATTAAAAGACCCATTGTCCGCAGAAATCCGCGATATATATTTAAATATGCTTACATATAAAATCACAATTTAAATGACCGCTGCGCGCTCGTGTTGACTCGGCGACGCCCAGAGCAGAAAGAACGCGCTCCGGCCGCTCCAACCGCTCCAACCGCGCCATGCGGGGAGTGAGAGAGACGGCAATATCTCACACTCTCTCCCCCCTTAAAGAAATTAAATGGGCGCGAGTGAGACCACTGACCTCCCTCCCTTCTATTAGTTATAGGTTATAGTACGTTCGGCTTATCCATGAGTCCGGCTTATCTATGATACGATTTTATTTTAAAAATTCGTATGATTTTTGGTCTCCGGCTAATACATGAGTCCGGCTTATAGACAAGAACTTAGGGTAATAAAAAACATACATTTGATTTGAGTCTGTAACACGAGGTGTAAATTTAGGCTACTTGTAAAAGTTAGCTCTTTTTTTTTATTATTCTGTTTTATTCTGTCAGCGATTTTCACGTGGTACAACAAACTTGCCTCTCCCTCTCTAAGTTGATAATGTTGAGTTTCTAACTCATTGACAGCAACATGTAAATTGCATGATTTTTTTTACTTTTGTTATATTCTTGAATAAAAGTGCACATTTATTTGATATTTGGACTAAAGTCTTCACACATTATACACTTCACATCAATATTAGTATAACATGGGAACAATTTCTGTTTTAGGTATGTGTTCAGCATTTCTTGCCTCACATTTCCTTTCATCCTACATTTACACAGATCGTTGTAGACACGGAATGCACATGAAATGTATGTGTTCCAAATAACGATATATTATTTACCCTATACAACTCCAAGCACCTCACACACAGATAAAGAGCCTTGAGCTGGGAGAACGTTTTGCCTCAGTTGAGCTGCAACAATGGGGGATGGGATAGCAGGCTGCTTGTTGCTTGTGCTGATCGACACATTTGCAAAATAAAAGACACTAATGAGGAGAGGTGCAAAGGAATTTAAGGTGGCCCGAGATTATGAGTTTTTTCGTAGGCTTTCTAGTATTAATAAACAATAAAGAAATCAAATTACACACATAACAAAAACATTAATGAATAAATATTTAAACATTGCCAAATGTTCCCACACCCACTACAATTTGACAGAAAAGGTGGCTTCCTGAGGACTGGTTTGCCATTAATACAAAATTCATGAGATAGGCTGAAATGCCTACACTGGTTGCTCTGGGACATAAGTTGAAAGGACTTTCAGTTCATTGATCAATACACCTCCTCGTCTACATACTGCACCAAACCATAAATACCATATTTTTCAGGATGTCTAGATGTTTTGAAGTATATGGTGCTAAACCTGCTTGAAGTTCTGCAAAGACAAGTGAGAGCTCCCTAATCTCAGGCAGTACATACCCTTTTCAGTGAAATGGTCAGACCTTCAGAAATGCAAAGGTGTGTAGGACTGGTATAGTCATGTGTGTGTCTTTCAGGATGTAGGTGTTTGCCAGGGTCCATGTGTAATTAGTACTTCACTAGAACTTTGTTTAGGTCCATGTTTTCTGTATGATGTGGGTGGGGGACTGTAAAAAGCAGGGCCTGTTAAAGCACATTGAGGCATACCTTGTGTGATTTTGAGCTATGCATGAAATGAATTGTTGTATGCACAAAAATGCATGATATGTGTTTATGCAATTTTCCATGCAAATATCTGGATTTATAAAAGAAAACTCAAATGAAAAGCTTGTATATCTTTATGATAATTCTCGTCCATTTATATGCAATATTTCAGAGAAACTGGGAAATGACAATACCCTTAATCAAGTAGGGAAATGCAGCTAAACCTGCTAAATGATGTCTCATGCTTATAATGTTGACTAGCAAACTCTCATCTGGGGTCTCATTTACAAAACTTTGCATGGATTTGAGTGGTAAAATATGCATACACAGAAAAACAGGAAAAGTCGTATGCCAAAAAAATTCTGATTTATAAAATCTGGTGCACTCATATTTCTATGCAACTGACCTTTATAAATCACAATTATCTTTTAAATGTGAGTACGTGAACACACCTTGAACCCCACCCGATTGTTTCCCTGAAACTACTGTATATGGACTATGATAATCAACCTTATACATATGCAGTCATGATGCTGCTGATGTTCATTGGCTGGTAGAGCAGCCTCCTTTTAATGCATCAAGTCCTACAGTGTGCTCCACAACTGAGCACACAAGATCATTGCAGTGCCACTCCTCTGTGTTCTGGGGGTTGGGGAAAGGCATAACGTGCCAGCATCTGAGAGGGGTAGCCACTATCACATGTAATGACATGATTGTTGTTATAGTGAATAGCACAGGCCATTTGAAAAACGGAGGTTTCATGTCTGCCAAAGTTATTTAGCCTCAAAATAAATTACATGCCAGTCTCATTGTAGCATCCCAGATGACTTGTGTCTTAAAGGAAAGTAACTGCTTACAGTTAACAATAACAGCTTGATTCTTCCTAGGTGCCCATATTGCAATGAATAAAGTAATGTGCTACAATTACATCAGGAATACTAGATGGTGCTGCAAATTTTCTTTTTATTTTGGCAAAAACATGCCATGTTTTATGTACAGTGTATACACCCACACCATACAAAAACTGCATGTAGTGCCTCATCTGTCTGTTAATGGCTTCCAGCACAGTAGGCGTGATGAAGTGATATTTATCTGAGATATTGCTGATATATTGACCATTTGCCTGAGAAGTATCAACAGGTAACCAATTTAAACTGATGAAAAACAAAAAAAATTCTTCTGTGCTAATACGAAGCATTGGCCCTTTGAAAGGGAACTAAATTAGAGTCTATACATCATATTCATTGCTTTTGAGCTTTCATATGTCTTGTCACATTAACACACTTTATAATAAAGTCTTGGTGATATGAATTATTATAAACATGAGTCATCATTTAGCTGGTTTAGCTGCATTTCCCTACTTGATGAAGGGTGTTGTCATTTCCCAGTTTCTCTGAAATATTGCGCACGAATGGATGAGGATTATCATAATGATAATGTAAGCTTTCCCTGTGAGTTTTCTTTTATAAATCCAGATATTTGCAAGGAAAATTACATACACACATTTCAAGCATTTTGATGCATACACAAGTTTTATAAATCTGACCCTTTATCCGAACAGCCAACAGAGTAATTTTTGAAGGTACAGCTGTGATTCTGGCCTCATTCTGGCCACTCTAGGGGATGTGTGGTTTGAGGACTTGGCCTCTTTTCAGCTGAAATGGACCCTCTTCCAGTAAGAATTAGAAGATACGCAGTACTGTTCTACCGAACAGCTACCCTTTGCTAAACCATCAACCGTACAGTTGCCATGTGAGTTATAATCAATGCCAAAGTCCTGGATGTACCTGGCAGATGGACCTGATTTTTCCTTTTTTAGCTTGGCCTAGTAGATCCCAGGAAAGAAATCTTCTAGAAAGGCAAATTTTGTAGTGTGCCAGTCTGCAGAACTGCCACTAATTCCTCACTGCAGGCCCAAATATCCTGGGGGTAGAGGTGGACTTTTCTGTGTAATGCCTTGGTGGCCTCTATTTGTATATACATATTGTATTATAGAAAAGCTTATATTTTACATTTTTCATAATGAATGCAAATTAGAAATTGCTTACAGCATTCTAGATTATGCTACAATCTTGCTACTTGCAATATTAATATTAATTAGTATGGAATTGATGTCAGTGCATTGTGTGAAAGGTTCTACATCAAATATTCATTTCATTTGTTGATGATTGTTTGTAGTGCTGTATTTTTGGTCTGGCAGTACTGAATGTTTCAGGAAATATAGAAATAAATCATGATTTTGCATGCTAAAAGTACTGTGTTTACGGTATCTGTGTATTGTGGGATAAAAATTAAAAGGAAGAAATTTCGAGCATTTGCAAGAAACAAACTATGTTATCCTAAAAGTCTTCTGTACTATTGATAAGTTTTTTTAATAGTAAAATGACACATTGGGACATTGCATATTCTTCCAAGATTATCATTTCTAATATATCAACAATCAAGTTGTTAACCTTAAAATAAGATTAATTGGGTAATTACCTGGATTATTGTAATTGCCAGATCAAATACAGAACATGAGAGAAAATGTTAACACTGTTTTCGCACAGTACAACTTGTTCCAGGTTATTTTGTATTTAATACCAGTTGTATGTTTTCACAGCAAGTTCTACACACATATTCAGGAATGCCCACATAAGCATAGCAAGTTGTCTTGGAAAAATTGTTTACAGTGATAAGTGAAAGTTGCAATCTTCAGAAAATAAATGTTTGCAGGGAAATAAGTGTAAATTATGTGAATGTGATGCATTCATTCAGGAGAAGAATTTAAAGCCCAAGATTTTTTATTCCATGATAATGATTATTTGAAACATAAAGTAAGCTGTGGTCACCTACAAACAAGTATAAATGTAATTTTTTCCTAAGAACCTTTTGCATGAGCTTAACATGAACATCTCCTGTGTCTTCATTAGCCTATTCCGTTGGACACACAGATTATGTGTTAACAACCTCAATGAAATATCTATCTATCTATCTATCTCTTGTGAAAAGCATGCACCCGGACACAGACAGACAGACACCAGAATGTCCAAAATGCACACGTTTATTAACTTCACAGCACCACAATGCCAATAGTCTCAGTCTCATTCTCTTTACGCTTCTCAATGACCTCCACTCCCCTCCTCACAAGCTTCGTCTCCTTCCTCCCAACTCTGGCTCCCTTTCTGGCGGGATGCAGCCCCTTTTATAATAACCCAGATGGGCTCCAGGTGCTCATTCTGGCGTCACTTCCGGGTGTGGCGGAAGTGTCAGGAGGGCAACCAGAAGCACTCCAGGTGTCCTTGGAATTTCTTCCGGCAGCACTTCCTGGTGTGGCAGAAGTGCTGCCATCCAGGGTTCCAATCACGAGGGTTGAGCTTCGCAGCTCCGTGACCCCCATGCATTCCAGGGAGGCCACCCACCTGCACTCAAAGGGGTAATATTGTCCCATTTCCCGTCCCCTGCTTCGTCCAGTGTTCCGGCAGGGACATGTCTTTGGGAATCTATCTATCTATCTATCTATCTATCTATCTATCTATCTGTCTATCTATCCATCTATCTTCAAAATGAATAGTCTTATATGATTCAGGTATATTAGCAGTTAGTTCTATGTTGCACATGCTTGATACATTGATATTGAAATCTGCATATCTTCTAAAGATTCTGTTAACAAGATATTTTATTGTGAGATCTTGCTCTCTCCAATTCAATTCAGCTTGTGGGGGTTGTAAGAACCTCCCATAGACTATGCACTAATATAGGCAAACATTTAATATAACTTAAAAAATGGCTGTAACAATTGTAAAAATATTAAAGATTAATATGTGATAAAATGTCCCATTTAAACCCTCATGGAATAAAGAAAACAATCACTTCAACAACTGCTAACCTCTGCAAAGACTAGTGTGCATGTAGAAAAGAAATGAAAATCTCATACTGTATTTTGACATTCTTGATATCCTTCTGCTGTGAAACATTCTGACCTGTCATTGTTTACACATGTCTTAAACAACTATTATCATACACTGATAATTTATGTATTATCTATACCTATTATTTATTTATTTATTTATTATATTACATATCTATTGACTATATTTATGTATCTAGATAGCAAATACCATACATTGCATCAATATTCATATTGCTTACTACACGTCAATATTGCTGCTACTTCTTTGTCTTGTCTTTGCACAATGTCTTGTCTTGTTTGTGTTTTAATTTTAAATTTTAATTTTGTTTTTAATTTATTATTTGCACTTCATGTTGTTACATTGTGGACCCCGAGCTTCGCAATTTCGTCTATCTGTATACTTGTATATAGCTGAGATGACAATAAAGTTTACTTTGACTTTGACTTTTGACTTCAAATATTTAAAGAAACTGTATAGTTAACAATTTTGAATTTCTGGGACCAATGTGCAATGCAATTTAAGATTGCATTGTTCTTGGAGTCTTGGTGAGAAAATCATAACTTGCCATCAACATGAAAAGGCTACAGTCTATGCCTATGCACAGCAGCAAATAATTGTGTATATTAAACAAAAGGAATTTAAATATGCATTGCAATTTTTCCTGCTTGAAAAATATTGTTGCAAAGGTATTTTAAAGGGTTTATTGGTGAGTTTTCCTTGGGCCAGGGCAGATGTTATATGCCCTGTTCAATTAAACTTTTAAATGACTAATTCCATTTAAAGTGAATCCTACAGTGATCATTTAACAGTCAGTTATGCAGTTTTTACCTGATTTGATAATGATAAACATAATATTAGTAACATTCTGAACTTGCGTAACTAGAATTTGATGGACCCTTGTGCAAAAAAATGAATTACTCCCATGTGTAATTAAATTAAACTCAATTAAAAAATGATCAACATCAATAAGAAGTACCATACATATAAGCTACATAAAAAGGTCAATAGCTATAATTACACGTTATGGAGTTGTAGTGATGATAGCAATAATAAATCTTTCTTTACAAAGTTAAGCAGGAAAATGTGTTAATAAAAAATCCTTGTGAAACAACAAACATGCAGACACTATGGGCCCCCCCAACCTTATATACCTTAGTGCAACTGCCCCACTTGCATTTCACATCTTTCATAGTAATACTCTGGGTTCGGATGTATAAAACTTGTGTATGTGCAAAAAGAGGTTTGACATGTGTAGGCAGCTTTCCACAGAAAAATTGGGATCTATAAGAGAAAACTTACTGGGAGAATATGCATATATTTATGACAAATCTGACCCATCCATCCACAAAGTGGGAAATGAAGATTCCATTGATGAAGCAGTGAAATGCAGCCAAACCAGCTAAATGACAACTCACTCATATCACCAAGCAATTATTCTAATGTGCTTTGATGTGACAAACACATAGTTAATGGGGGCAGGGAGTTTATGATGATCAGGTTTAGAAATGCACATGAATTAACACTATTAACAAACAACAGAGTAAAAATTAAAATTCATAGTAATGTAAATTCAAAGCCAAAGTTTCAGTGCAAAAGTAAAACAAGTAACACAGTAAAAATAGCTTGCCTTAATGCTAGAAGTTTCAAAGATAAAACAAGTGCCTTGGAGTTATATGTAACTGAGCATAATTATAATATTACAGCAATAATAGAAACCTGGCTAAATAAAAAAGATGGGGATGAGTATAACATATAGGAATACATATTTAAAGGAAGGATAGACAGAACAGAAAAGGAGATGTGGTTGCTGTTTATGCTAAAAATAATTTAAATGCAAATCCTTTTCAAATGGATGAAGAGCTCCATCTTAGCAAGGATATCTGGCTTCCTCTATAAAACATTAGGGAAAGAGGCCTTAGTTTAGGAGTGTGTTATAGGCTTCCCAATGAAGACAGTAATTTCAATGCACATCTCTTTAATAATATTAAAAAGGCAAGTTTACATATAATCATCTGCCGTGGGCTGGCGCCCTGCCCGGGGTTTGTCTCCTGCCTTGTGCCCTGTGTTGGCTGGGATTGGCTCCTGCAGACCCCCGTGACCCTGTAGTTAGGATGTAACAGGTTGGATAATGGATGGATATTAAAATCATGGGGGACTTCAACAACCCAAATATTAACTGGACTAATCTTAAAAAATAGCGAAACACAAGAGCAGGAGTTTTCAAAAGTAATCAGTAATTGTTTTTTAACACAGTCTGTTAAAGAACCAACATGGGGACAAGCCAATCTAGATTTAGTATTATGTAATAATCAGGATAGAATTGAGGGTGTTGAGGTGTATTTGAATCACTAGAGTCAAGTGACCATAATATAATTCTCAGTGTTTAGTAGTATGATATAGGTAACCTCCCAGAATGTAAGAATGTTATCTAGGAAATAGATAACCTCCCAGCGGTAACAGGGACTACTAAGGAGGTACTTAGTGATGTGGAAATTGTAGAGGGAGAAGTATTACTTTGATTAAATAGGCTGAAAAAAATCACCATAACCAGATATTATTTATCCTGGTGTTCTTAAGGTTCATTTTATATATATATATATATATATATATATATATATACACTAGGGGGCTTTGCCCGCTGCTTGCTTCACTAGCCAACCCGTGTGGGCGCTACACATATGGGGAAGTGGATATACAATTTAAACAGATTGTTATTTTCATGGGAATTGTTACATATGCATAATAGACCTAACAATTTTACATTACAGCATGTAATTAACCATAGTAAAAAATATTAAAACGTAATAAATTGAAAGAAAATTATGTTTCATGTTGAGTTTGAGGTATTTGTTGCGTTATACGTTTTTGCTATTTTTGGCTTTGAAATTAACAAGCAAATACTTTTTAAACTTACACTTTTACTGTAAAACAATATTGGGAATTAACTTTTCATCAATATCGCTTTGAATTTTGATTCCGTGTTTGGAGTTGCATTGTGACTTCACAACATATAACAGCCCGTGAGTGAATATCATTTCTTTCACTCTAATAAATAAACCGACTTTTTCAAATGTTTGTCCCTGTGATTTATTAATTGTCATAGCAAAAGCTATTCTAATGGGAAACTGTAAACGTTTTAATATGAATGACATATCAAGAACTTCTTTGGTGTCTAATGTTTTCCATGGAAGATGTTCTACATTACCTTTCTTGTCGCCTATTAAAATTTTACATGTCAGAATTGTTCAACCAATTTTGAATACAACTAATCTTGTCCTATTGCATAGCCCATCACTCATACAAAATTACTCAAAAACATTACCATACATCCTTCTTTCAACAGTAATTCGACCGGTGGAAGACCAGATGGTGTTAATGGTTGTAGATATTCTACGGTATATTGTAAGTTGATGTTTTCATCTTTCACACAATCACCACCAACTGTTTCAGCATAGTCTATTGATACGCATTTAACCAATTTGCCATTCCATCGACAATATTCACGTAAATTCATTTGACTTCTCGGTACTGGGATTACCTATGTACTTGTTTCTTCTGTTGATGATCCTTCAGGATGAAACTCTTCATTAAGATTTGGACATAATAAGTCTTCTTTTATTGGGAACTTAAAGTGAGGCAAACATAAAAATTTATAAGAACTGAAAGCACAGGAACTGTGTCTGACAAAAGCATTCACACGAATGAGAGGTGTGAGGACTGTGGGCGTGGGCCGTTAACCGTAAATGGCTGAGAGGAGGGCGGGACTTGATAAAATCTCTTGGCAATAGTCTTGTCTTGCTCAACTTGAAAAAAACATGTCAGCATGTTTTCAGATGAAGGAGGCTGAGTTTTACAAACTGAAATTCAATAAGGAACCAAAGAAAGATATGATCAAAATGGAGCATATGATATAATTTATCTTGACTTTAAGAAATCATTTGTTAAGATTCCACATGAAACCTTTCATCATCAAACTAAAATAAGTGGGTGTTCAGGGTGTTGTGTGTAAATGGGTGTAAAACTGGCTCAGAAACGGGAAGCAGAGAGTAATGGTGTGAGGAACACTATCAGATTTGGCTGATGTTAAGAGTGATGTTCCAAAGGGGTCAGTGCTAGGGCTGCTGCTAATTTTAATATACTGTATATAAGTGATTTTGATAGAAATATTAGTAACAAGCTCATTAAGTTCTCAGATGATACCAAGCTAGGTGGACTGGCAGATAATCTAAAATCCATTGAATCATTACAGAGGGACTTGGACAGCATACAGGCTGGAGTAAATTTGTGACAGATGAAATTTAATGTAAGTAAATGTAAAGCATTACACAAGGTTAAAATGTCAAGTTTGTATATGCAATGGGAGGTCTGAAAATTGAAAGTATACTCTATGAGAGATTTTAGGAGTCGTAGTGGACACAACACTATCAACTGCCAGACTGTGTTCAGAAGCCATTAAGAAGGCTAACAGAATGTTAGGTTATATCGCACAATGTGTAGAGTACAAGTCCAAGAAGGTTATGCTGAAGCTTTATAGCACACTGGTTAGACCTCACCTGAGGCCTCATGCATAACGCTGTGCGTAGAATTCGCACTATAACATGACGTAAGTACAAAAGCCAAAATGTGCTTACGCGCAGAAAAATCCAGATGCAGGAATCTGTGCATACGCAAACTTCCACATTCTTCCGCTACATAAATCCCGATCAACGTGAAAAGTAACACTCGTGCACGTGCCTGCTGTCCCGCCCCCACTCCTCCCAGAATTACGCCTCTTTGAATATGCAAAGCAATATAAATAGCCCTTAAGCTCAGTGTTCTGTGAAAAGACAATGGGAAAAGCAAGAGGGAAAATGGAAGAATTTCAGCGAATACCAAGTGGAGGCAAGGAAAAACGTACTATTTGTTGGTTTTAAACAGTGGTATAAACAACAAAAGGAAGCTAATTGACTGACAGCGTGTCGGAGAAACTCGAAAGCTCAAGTTCACAAAGTCGCACAGTGCCCGAAATAAAAAAGAAGATGTCAGATATCAAAGTTGCCATGAAAAGGCGAGACATAGCCCACCATCTGAGTGTCATATGAAAGCTTATTAGGGTACAGAGAAAAAAAAAAGACACACAGTGAGGAAAAAGCACGAAATGTCAACTTCAATCTTGAAATTTCCACTTTAATTACGTAGTTTATTTTGTCATTAAAGTAGAACATCATAAACTTCACCTTAAAATTGTTTAATTAACCAGTTTCTCAAATCAAATCGTAATTAAAGTAGAATGTTAAATGCTTTGTTTTGTATGTGTTCTTTTATGTGCTCTATGTGTGTGAATCACTATGTGCTTCTTAAACTGGCTTTCTCTTCCTCCGACAGGACACAGAATCCATTACATTCGTGATATTACAGCTGTCTGAATAACTAAAATACTGAGATGTATACGTGATATCATTTTCATGATGATAGGAGTTAAAGCACGTTATTAAACACAGGAACACGGTGGCGCAGTGATTGTGCACGACCTTCGATGAAATAATTTATTGCAGCAGTACTCAGTGGCGTCTCTAGGCTCATGGCGGCCCTGGGCAGAGAAAGAATCGGTGGCCCCTTTGCCGCCAATGTCAATATGGTATCTTATGCACGGCAGATGGCCACGTCTGTTGCGGACACTGCATAGCCGCCTCGTGCTCATGACACAAGTGTTTAACTTTTGCCGAAATTTGCCGCTGCGTTTTTAGCTGTGTCGTTATTTTCTCTTTCTGTTTTATATTCAATATATATTGGAGTGGCGGCCCCTGGGATTTGGCGGCCCTGTGCAGGTGCACAGTTTGCACATGCCTAAGGTCGCCCCTGCAGTACTGTCTCTTTCAAACATACTAACCTCCAATTCATGTCCTTCCTTTTCTTTCTCCAAGTAACCAATCGCCACACAATCAGCTCTGTAACAGACGTTAAGCCATCTGTAAGCTTATAAAGCCGATTCTTCAAAACTTTTAAGGAACACTGAAATATCTTCGTAGTACATTTTTAATTATTCTATCATTCACGCCTGTCCCAGTGAAGCATACAGTGCTTTTATCTGTATAATATAATAAACATATTTTGCTGCATTTCACCTTAAAAATGATATTGTCATCATATGTAAATACGCGCTTTATAAAGTGGCTCAGGTTGTGCAATATTATAACTGTAGTGCAAGTTTACAGTGAGGTGATTGTACTTATAAGTCCAAACAGTTCTACAAGGAGCAGTTGATGGACTGATTGAGTTCGTTTAGAGCTTTTGGGATGAAACTCTTGCTGGACCGCGAGGTCCGTACAGGAAAGGTTTGAAGCGTTTGCCATGTGAGAAGCAGTCCAAATAGGAAGCATGGCTGAGGCAGTGTGTGCTTGATGCTGTATACCGATAATTCTCTTTCCGATCAGCTGCTCCAAGTGGTGCAGTGAGAGTAATATGGAAAAAGATGATCTGCTGTGGCAACCCCTAATGGGAACAGCTGAAAGAAGAAGAAGAAGGTGCAGTGAGAATAACAACATTAAAGCAGTTATGGTATTTGGAATAGTTTGACCATTCCGTGGACTATTATATTGTTACTGGTTAATTACAATCAGATGCATTAAACTAATCTATACATATTAATAAAAGGCAAAGCCCTCACTGACTCACTGACTGACTGACTCACTCATCACTAATTCACGAACTTCCCGTGTAGGTGGAAGGCTGAAATTTGGCAGGCTCATTCCTTACAGCTTACTTACAAAAGTTAGGCAGGTTTCATTTCAAAATTCAATGCGTAATGGTCATAACTGGAACCTGTTTTTTGTCCATATACGCTAATGGAGGAGGCGGAGTCACGTATCGCGTCATCACGCCTCCTACGTAATCACGTGAACTAAAAACAAGGAAGAGATTTACAGCACGAGTCAAACGCGGGAACAAAGGTAAATGACGTTAATTTTTGAGTGTCTTTTAATACTGTGTAAGCATACATATTAACACATGTGCAATTAAACGTGTGCATTTACGGGGTGATTTCTCAGGCTTAAAAGCTCGCCTTTTATCAAACGCGGGAACAAAGGTAAATGACGTTGTTCACTATCTTTTAATACTGTGTAAGCATACATATTAACACATGTGCAATTAAACGTGTGCATTTACGGGGTTATTTCTCAGGCTTAAAAGCTCGCCTTTTACTAAAAAGGTAAATGCAAACTGTTTTCATTCTGAAGGGCACAAACCACGTTAGATTTCAGACGTTAAACGCACAAAAATGTCGGTACACCAGATAAATAAGCGCAACATATTATCAGTTGTATTGTATGCTTACAATACATATAGAAATGTGTTAATCATTAACTAATATTATGGAATGGTGTTTTTTGACTCGCGCCTTGATTTAAACGATTGCATTTCTTGGTGGGTTTGCGTAGCTTATTGTCAATATCTTTACACCTCTTTTTAAGACTTAATTTAAAAAGGTTTTCTTTTCTTCTTAATTAAAATTTAAAAGCAATACTTCACCGCTGCGAAGCCCCTCTAACGCTGACGTCCAAGGTTCGATTACCGTAAGCAAGTGCAGTGAGTGTGTACGCCTAATGAGCCAAGAATAAGGGGGAAAGACGTGTTGCGTACTCTTTGCATTATTTGACAGTAAACTATTTTCAACCATTCTATGATCTGCTTCTCACAACTGAAGGCACCGCGGCTGATGTTACCTCACTTGCTGGCCAACCATAAGTGTTACCTGGTAGGTAACCACCCACTCACTTCACTCCCTTACGGGAATCGAACCTCGGACGTCAGCGCTAGAGGCGAAGCCCCTAAAATTGCGCCACAGCGTGTGGTTCGTTTATTTGACAGCATGTAGATCGGGGTAATTACATTCACGGCATTCGTAGTCTGATTCACAATCTGATTGTATGGGTGGTTACCTACCAGGTAACGCTTATAGTTGGCCAGCAAGTCAGGTCGAAGTGATCACTTGAGTGAAGGCAGCTTCACAAAAAAACAGATCCTTAACAAACTATTATTAGTATATTTTCCCTCAATTTAAAAAGGTTTTCTTTTCTTCTTAATAAAAATTTAAAAGCGGTACTTCGCCGGTGCGAAGCGCGTGGATTTGACCGACTGACACATACAGACATATTCATGAGTGCAGGTACTTCGGAAAGAAAGCACCGTGTAAACCTAAAGTTTAAATTAAGTTCATAGACCTACAAAAGGTTGCCATTCATTTGAGGCAAGATTGCTTTTCTTCTGTACAACTATACGTTGCATTCTCAAGAGTGTGCTTGCACAGCATCGGATATAGATATATATATATATATATATATGTATGTATGTCTATATATAAATATGTAAGCTTATAAGTACTGCCTTACTTCTCTTTAAGAAAGGAAGATGTAATGATACTTGATTTAAACGATTCCATGTCTTCCTGGGTTTGCTTAGCTTATTGTCAATATCTTTACACCTTTTTTTAAGACTTATTTACTGAAATGGGCTTTCACGAAAAAAGTTAGGGCTTTGCTACAGGATACACCCTCCACAAGTTAAGCAAGTAAAAATAAAATATATATTTCTGTTTTATTTAAGCCTTTTAAGTTTGTCTGCATAGCCCCATTTGGCTGTTTTATTTTTTTTTTTCTTTCTTCAGTAATATTTAATCTCCTTAAAGATAAAGAACATATCCATTTTACTTTTTTTGTATCTCTTTAGTAATATTTTAGTGTAAAAGGATAATCAGTATTTAAACCTTTTATGTTACTTTATAAATTTATTTTACACAATGTTGAAAAATTAATAAGAAAGCTACATATTTTGGCAGCTGCTGCTTTAATTTTCAATGAAATGAAAAAACCTCTCCAAGAGAAAACGTCAATGAAGAAGAAACAGTTTGCACTATGTAAAAAGGAGAAACCCTCATTTATAAAAGTTTGCTGCAGATGACTTAACTGAAAATAAATGAATAGTTCCTATGTGTATAATACATAGTTATCTATTTTACTTATGCCTTTATTCCAGCAACTTGCAACATCTGAGGTACAATTTGTTACATTACTTTTGTTTTTTGCAGCACAGGCAGGTGAAGTGACTTCCTCAGGGTCACACAGTGGTGTCAGTACCAGGATTTGAACTGACAAGTTCCGGGTTTGCTGAAATATTACTGAAGAAAGAAAAAAAACGAAAACGGGCAAATAGGACTATGCATACAAATGTCCATCCATCCATTATCCAACCCGCTATATCCTAAATACAGGAGCCAACTCCTGCCAACACAGGGCACAAGGCAGGAAACAAACCCCGGGCAAGGTGCCAGCCCACCGCAGGGCGCACACACACACCCACACACCAGGGACAATTTAGAATCGCCAATGCACCTAACCTGCATGCCTTTGGACTGTGGGAGGAAACCGGAGTACCCGGAGGAAACCCAAACAGACTTGGGAAGAACATTCAAACTCCACGCAGGGAAGCGAACCCGGGTCTCCTAACTGGCACCTTTCACTGCGCCACCATGCCGCCCACATACAAACTTAAAAGGTTTAAATAAAACAGAAATATATACCTTTATTTTTACTTCCTTAACTTGTGGAGGGTGTATCCTGTAGCAAAGCCCTAACTTTTTTCATGAAAGCCCCTTTCAGTCAATAAGCCTTAAAAACAGGTGTAAAGCTAAACTTGCAGCACCGCTATTCAATTACACTTGCCTAACGCCTCTCCTAAGGGGACATACTGTGGGATCTAGGCATCAGTCAAAGCACCAATCACAGGCCCGATTAGAAAGCGGGAAGCTGTGATTTGTCGTCTCCCTCCCATGTAACAATCACAGCCCGTGTTACAATGCACTATGTATGTATGTATATATGTATATGTGTGTGTTTATGTATGTGCGTATATGTATGTGTATATATATGTTGATATGTGTATATATATATGTATATATATGTGGATGTATATATATATATGTATATATGTATATATATGTATATATATGTTTACATAACCTCTTTAACACACTACTTCTCCGCTGCGAAGCGCGGGTATTTTGCTAGTAAACAATATTAGGTTAATTTCAGTGTATTTATAAAGCCGCGTCAGGGATGTGGATCTGAAAAAGAAAGGGTAACCACACAGGAACAGTAGCACTGCTTTGACGCTGGGTGCCACCAGTCTGCAAAACCGAGCGGAGAACTTGCGTACGACAGGGTATGAGGTACCGTGGAAATGTGCGTGGCTTTACGCCAAGTTTAGGTTTTATACATCGTGATTTGAACGTGGAAACGTTTTTACGCAACATTTCTGTGCGTACGCACCGTTTATACATGATGACCCTGGAGTACTGTGTACAGTTTTGGTCTTCAGGCTACAAAAAATGACATAGCAGCACTAAAGAAAGTCCAGATTAGAATGATAAGTCTGATTCCAGGGCTACAGGGGATGGGTTGTGAGGAAAGATTAAAAGAGTTGAGCCTTTTCATTTAAAGTAAAAGAAGATTAAGAGGAGACATGATTGAAGTGTTTAAAATTATGAAAGGAATTAGTACAATGGATTGAGGCTGTTAGTTTAAAATAAGTTAATCAAGAACATGGGGACACAGTTGGAAACTTGTTAAGGGTAAATTTTGAATAAACATTAGGAAGTTTTTATTGACACAGAGAACCATAGAAGCATGGAATACATTATCATGTACTATAGTAAATAGTAGGACTTTAGGAACTTCAGAACTAGGTTTGATGTTATTTTGGAAGAATTAAGTGGATGGGACTGGTGAGCTTTGTTGGCCTCAATGATCCTTTCTCGTCTAGATTGTTCTACTGTTCTAATTGTTCTAATAATATTTAATACTAGCTGATGCCCGCCGTAGCATACGGCGGTATAAGAATAGGAACGGAAAACGGTGAGAAAGGAAATTAGAAATCAAGAAGAAATAAATACTTCTTGAAAGATGCAGTGTGCATTTAGAATTTCCGGCCAAGCAGGATTACATTTGAAAGTGATAAATAAATCAGGCTGTCCGAATTTATGTACTATGGCCATGGCATCCTGATAGTTTTGTTGCATGTATCTTGGACTTCCTGGAAATGTGGACAGTAATATGATCATTTTGCCTACACCTACGTTGTTATTTTCAGCGTTTGCTTGCAGTGCGTCTAATAGTTCCAGGGAATAAAAGTGGGTAAACCATAGGATCGCAATTCATATTGAGCATGGAAATCTGTTTACAGGAGTTGCCTATGGGATAGATGCAAATGTCCCTTTCGTCAGGCGTTTCGCCATCTTCTCCGATGAAAATTGCTGCAACATTGGTGTGACATGTTGGGGCATTGTATCGTCGTAAATCCTGCCTAGGGTTTTCCTTGAAAACCATTTATACAGATGCTGTTGGATTGGACGGAGCAATTTCATGCATGTGTTTGTATGATTTAGCAAAGCGGTTGATGGTTCTGAGCATGGAATCTGCTGGAGAAGTACATTTTCGCTGCATGCAGAGTTTGCTTTGTTTTGTAAGCATACTTCAGTAACTTGCACTGTGTCAAAAACATACAACTGTCCATATCCTGGAGAGATAGAAGTGTTAGCGTATAGTGGAGAGATTTGGTGATAAATTTGCCTGTGTATTTTAAAATAGTATGGTCCGTGGCCAGGAGGTTGAGTTATCTGTGCACCCATAGAAGCAAACGCTAGAGAAGAGTTGTATTCTCGAATGTGTTCACGATAATTTTTAGATTCTGATGTTTGCTGTGTAAAAAGCTGTTGTAAAGACACAGGTGGCTCCCGCAAAGGTGGTAAAGCTACTTTACTGTTGTGGCAACACCTCAAGTACTTGTTGGATGTATTACGCTCAGCAGGCCAATATAGTGCATGACATGGAAGAGGACAAATAGGAATCGAGAAATGCTGTGTCGGCTGCATGTGGGTGGGACTGGTTTTGAAAAGGAGCCGCAGGTAGCGCGGGGAAGGGTTTGGAAGAGGACGAATAGGAATCGAGAAATTCCATGTAGGCTGTGTGTGGCGGGACCGGTTTTGAAGTGGAAGCAGGACGAACCAGAAGAGAAATATATATAAGAGAGATGACTATGATGTATAGAACCTATTGTAGTTCCCTTTTAAGATGGCTAATGCTACATATTTGCACTGAAGAACTTTTTTTTATTTTTTCCTTATTTTATATAGGCTGACAGGTAAAGAAAGTTTCAGCCAAGCTTCACTCCATATTCCCACTGTGCTGGAAGCCATTAACTGACTGGTGAGGAGTTACATTAAGTTTTCATATGATGTTTAAATACCTTATTAAAACATAAAATGTTTTTTGCCAACGTAAAAGGGCAATTTGAAACACTGTTTTTCCTACGCAATTGGAACACTTTACTGGATTCATACTACAATAAGGGTACTCGGCAAGAAAGAAGCTGTGTTAACTGTTAGCAGTCTCAGTTCATTAATTCACAAGCCTTCTGTAATACAAGCATGAGACTGACAAACATTAGAACTGCTCTGGCATAAAGGCAATAAAAAATCATCTCAAATTACAGATGTCATTAATAGATCAAAGTCAGAGATGTATATATGCTTTTTTCCGACCATTACACACACACTCTGTTGATGACCAGTAATCGGCTTCATCACCAGAGATCTTTTTTTTATTTCAGATATGGTGTGGCTGATAGAGATCTCAGTGTTCACAACAGTAGTAACATGTTGCTATTCAATATATTTGATCTTATTGGTAACACCCATGCTTCGACCACCAAGTAATGGTTCATTGTGTGCCTTGCACTTAGATCCAGTGAAGGTCTGTAGCATCATAACTGCATATGAATGAAATTGATTAGCATTGTCCATATATGATGTCCATAAAGAACCATATATGTTTTTTTAGGGTGGAAACCAGGTATAGTTTGAGATGCATTCATATACTGTATGCACATTTACAATATGATTGTGATTTTTAAAGGTAAATTGCATACAAATGTGTATACACAAGTTTTTATAAATCAGTTTTTTTTTAATGTACGCATTTTCTAATTTTTTAACATACACATTGTATGAAGGCTGAGGAAAATCCACAGTCCCTTGTAGTTCATTGCATAAGGTTGGTGGTTTTGTGAGTTTTAATAATTATTGTTATTGTGCTCGTTATTTTGTGGATTAACTAAATTCTGAACCCTTGCTCTGTTTATCTCTTCTAGATTTGTGATTTCATTCAGGATGTTTGCTTTGGATTGCTTTGTTGTTTTAGGCAACTTTTTTGATATTTGTGCTTTTAGGACTTTACTTGTGTCACAGAACATTTTTGTTAACATGCATGTCTTTTGTTTATAAAAGTCATGTGTTTGCTCTTTAGTTACTAGCTAGAGTTTTACAGTTTTCCCTCCTCTAGTTGGCATTTTGAGGTATTTTGGGATTCTTCAAATCATTTCACATGTTTGTTCAGAGTTTGGCTCAGATAGAGGTCAAATGGGTAAAAAAACAGAAAAATTGCTATACATTCCATATTATAGGTGATAAAAATACATTATTTGCATAACATTTTGCATAAAGGACACCTATAAAATTCTACTTTTAGGAAAGAAGGTAGGTACAGCAAAGTTTTCTGTTCTCAGGGATGGCTGAAAGAGAAAAATAACCTGAACAAGAATAGATGATGCTGTAATATATATTTATATTCTCCTAGACTAATTGCTCTCCATCAACATAGAAATAGTTGAAAAAGATATAAAAATAGTTGGATATACACCTAACAGTACACCTTTACACACGCTTTTTGTTTCAAATGTTTTAAGGCATGGTTGACCAAATGAAGACTGTTGACCTGTTGATGGAGCTGAAAAAGATATTATCACATAAAGACTGTTAACACAACACATATAAAATGATTGTGAATAAAGGTGAGCTTTGAATTTTAAAGTTTAATTTATCTATTTCATTACACGAAGTTTGGGATTTAGGGGTACGATCTTCCTGATTCCTTTCTTATTTCAGCCTTGATTGTAAAAATGTATGTTGTGTAGGATGGAGCAAATGTGCTTATTAAATTGTTCAACACACTGGAGGTTTGCATGACCCACCATTTCTCTGGAAATTTTGATGTCACAAAGGCCATCTCTGACATCCTTTAGTTTTTTTTTTCTGTCACTTTTAAGTTGGCACATGTGTTTAACCCTCTTACAGAGTCATTGTTCTGTTAGAAAAAATGTTTCTAAGACAAAACAACATTAGTAAGTGTCTAGGACAGATGGCCATTATCCATTTTTGCTATGGCTATAATACAAGTCCTGACTTAAAAAGCTGCTGCCAGATTTTCAGCTAAAAAGTCTTACTATCCATGGTGGAGCCACTGGCCAGAATGTGGCCTTCTCACCTTATCTCATGAGATGATCAATACCAGACCTTATAACATCCAGGTATGTCTGTCAGAGGTACAAGCTGGAGACCCAAGTTCAAACAAAGGGAATTAAATCAAGAATGAGTAACACTGAAGGACAGAACTTTGCACGAGTGGTCAACCAAGAGAATGGGATTATGTGTGGCCAAGAAAACAATGTCTCACCTTAACTCATTGCTCTCAACCCAGCCATAATTTTGGTTGTTCATACAGTGGGCAAAACCCATAGCTTATAGGGTATGGCTGTAACAGAGGATGGCACATTCACTTTACTCTGAAGGGCAACTGTCCTGGAGAAGGAAGGGTGGAAGACATGTCTGTATTGGAGTTTGGACAAGGATGCCATTACTCCAAACCTTGCTGAAGAATATCAAATGCATAAGTGTCATGTTTCAGCTGACATTTCCCCCTTGGCTATGGCTCAAAGTGGTATTTCTTGTCTGTTTTGTCTAATTTTTATGGTACCTATTTTTAATAATGTTTGTTTTGTTTATTATGTACATTATTTTATTGGAAAATGCCTTAGTTATGTCCCATGTGTTTTGTGTGTGGTCTGTCAAGAGGCAGGGCCAACTGGCAATTACTGCCAATAACTGCCCTCCAATCTATATATTGGAAGGCCTCCCCTAGTTCCTGGCGGTTTACTTTGAATGTGCTAGGTAGTGGAGTGTTTCTTGTGTTTTACTGAGCTTTTTTCCTTTTGTGATTTCCTGGATTTTTTTAACCTGTGCTCTGTTTTTGACTTTGCATTTGGATTCTGTATTGGGACTTTGTTTGCTGTGAATTGCCTTGCCTTCTCAGGCAAATTCTTTTCTGCTATTAGGAGCTTCTTGCATTGTAAAGCCTTTATTAAAATAAATCTTTTATTTTATAAAGATTCTTCTAGGCCTTTTATATCTCTTCAGGGTTTTGATGATAATTTCCCCCTAGAGAGCAACTTTTGAAAGATTTTGGGCCTCCCAAATCACAACACTAAGAGACACCGTATACGAAAGGCCAACCATTTGCCTTGTTGAAGCAGAAACTGACTGAACATATATACAGTATATATATATATATATATATATATATATATATATATATATAGTGGCGACTGGCCCGGACACAGACAGGCAGACATCGTTAGTACACCCAACACACGTTTATTTACAATATTTACAAGTGCCACACAACCCCAAAACTCCCCCAAAGTTCAGGCCTCTCACACAATGATGCCTCTTCAGGCCGCCTCCTTTCCTCTCTCCTCAAGAGCTCTGTCCTTCTCCGCTCCCGACTCAAGCCCTCGAACGGAGGGAGGCAGCCCCTTTTTATAATCACCTGGACGTTCTCCAGGTACCTCCCGATAATCTTCCGCCGGCACTCCCCAGTGTGGCAGAAGTACCGACTGTGCACCCAGAAGCACTCCCGGTGTCCCTGGTCGTCTTCCTCCTAGCACTGTGCTGAAGTGCTGAGGACCAGGGCTCTCCAGGCATCGGGGCACCCCCTGGTGGTGACCATGGGCCCCTATAGGGTTGAGCTTCCAAGCTCAGTTCCCGTGGTCCCCAAAGCCACCAGGGCGGTCATCCCCTCATGGTCTGGAGGAGGCATAAGCCCTCCGGTCCTCCTGGGCGTCCCGGCTGGGTACCACCCCAGCCACATGCCACTATATATATATATATATATATATATATATATATATATATATATATATATATATATATATATAATATAGATCTTGAGCCACCGGGAGGGCACAGCTCCCCAATCACCCAACACAATAGTCACCAGCAGCAACACACACTTTTATTTGCACAAACGGGGGGAACGCTTCTCCCTCGCTCCCCAAAGCAGCATAGTACAAAGCACCAATACAAATAAACACAGTCCCTTCTTTTCTTCTCTCTCTCTCACTCTCTCTCCCTCTTTCTTTCTTTTGCCTCCACTCCTTCCCTGGCAAGCTTTGTCCACCTCCTCCTAACTCTGGCTCCCGGAATAGTGGCAGCTGGCTCCTTTTATAGGGCACCCAGAAGTGCTACAGATGTCCGGTAAACTTCTTCCAGCAGCACGTCCAGGTGTGGTGGAAGGCCTGCACCAAAGGGCTCAGCGATTCCTGCAACGCTTGCTGGAAGCACCCATGGATCCAAATAGGGCTGCACCAAACAACACAGAGGGACTGCCATCTAGCATTTGGACTGAAATTTGCTAGGTGGATCGGAAGATCTCCTTGCTGGCTGGCTCACTCGAAGTAGATGGTAACCCACTGACATAAGAGGGGGTGCTGTCGCTAGCCATGCCTTCACCTTTTCTCCCCACAGCTCCATGAAGCGGCCCAGTGAGGGAAATTAGTTCTGCCCTGTCCAGTCCTCCTGTTACAAGAAGCACGACTGCCTCCACTGAGGTACCTTTCATGACTGATGGCTTCAGAGACCTGCTGTATTTTGAGAAAGGCTGACAAGAGCCCTGTTTTCTTTTGTATTATTGCCCTGCGAGTGTTGTGCCATTTGTTGCCCAAAGACACTTACATTAATTTAGAAGGACAAAGAAATTAAAAGAGACGACCTCGCTGGTGTCCCAACTATTCTTTGCTTGTCACAGCTGTTTCTACCCTTGCCCGGCCACATCACTATATCAGTATCAGTATATACAGTATCCATCCATCCATTTTCCAACCCACTGAATCCGAACACAGGGTCACGGGGGTCTGCTGGAGCCAATCCCAGCCAACACAGGGCACAAGGCAGGAACCAATCCCACCACAGTATATACAGTATATATATACAGGGAAAATTCTGTTATAATGAACTCCCTGGGACCTAAAAAATATTTTGTTGTCACAAATATTTTGTTGTAATGAGATTCTGTATTTGTTACTATAGTGCTTTCTTTAACTTGTATCCAGGCGTTTGCAATCATTTCAATAGCTTCTTTCGTGTTACTTTTAATCTCCTCCTGCCTACAAGTTATGCTGACGAGAATTTTTCTCAGCATTTCCTTGCGATAATACACTTTCAGGGTTCGAATGATGCCCAAATCCAATGGCTGAAGTGCTGCTGTGCAATTGGGTGGGAGGTATTCAAAACGAACATTATCTGAATGTGGAAGCATGTTGTGGGCAGCACAGTTATCAGTCAGGAGCCAAATCATTATTCCTTCTTCATATTGTGAGGTTTCTGAACTCTTTTGGGACCCCCCACTCCCCACCTAACGGGAACGACACACTGAAGTGCGTCCTGAAGCTCAGTGTTTGTGGAAAATTGTTTGTCCGTTGCTGGGGCAGTGCAATAGGAGGCTCACATTGCTGTAATGAAGCGTCACAGAAGCAAATCAAAAAAATCGGGGTTGCGCTATAAGTTCCTCTCTTGCACCCCAAAACACGAGGCTTAGTCTCAGCACTTTAGCAAAACCAGTTTTATTCAGTTTGAAACAGGAACGGCACAGTTATTTATTGTAGCGTGATCTGCCACTCTGTTATACACAGACATAGCAGTCAGGCAGTATTGTGGCCAGGTCAGTGATCAAGTAATCCTGTTACAGTATCTGCATTTACAATTTACGCGCTCCTAACCTTGCATCACCCATCAAGATCTTTCTGTTTACTTTGGCGAAGAGACGCAGCATATCTTTGAGCCTGCTATTTCCCCGTACAGACGTGGAGATCAGAATTTGGGACGCTCTTCGGCTTGCTGTCTAGTTGGGGGAGGTCCCAAGAGAGTTTACAAACCTCACATTTTCTTGAATGACTGCCACATTAATAGGAACGTTTCTTGAACGAGCATCACTGAACCACATAAAAATGGCTTGTTCAACGTCTTCAAATGCAGCAGTTCACATACGTTTACAATCCAAGATTTTTCTTCTTTTTTTGCTCTGTCTTTCAAGAAAGTTGACAGTGTCACTGGCAACGTCTTTTTTCTTTTTGCAGCAATCGAGAGCTTTTTTTTTTAATATGAACAGTTATCGTTTTTCCGTGTCTGCCGTTTCTATAGGAGGGTGACAATGAGTAAAATTCCAATGGATGTTTTTCAAATGTTAATAATAATAATAATAATAAATTTTATTTATATTGCACTTTATATTTTAGCAATCCCAAAGTGCTACACAGTAAAAATAGAATAATAAAATAAAAAAAAGAACAGAAGAGTCTACAAAATACTTTAACAAAATGACTTTCTAAAAAGATGAGTTTTTAGGTTTCGCTTAAAGGCCTCAGTCGACTGTGGGGCTCTCAGGTAATCAGGGAGGGCATTCCACAGCCTCGGCGCCACCGATGAAAACACCCTGTCACCCATGCTGCTGAGCTTAGTTCTGGGGACTTGAAGAGTGTTAGTGAGTACAGAGCGGAGGGAACGTAAGGAGTTATGGGGGGTAAGGAGTTCCTGTAGATAAAGAGGGGCATGTCCATAAATGCACTGATGGGTAAGAAGGGAGACCTTGTACTCTATTCGTCATAATGAAAGTATCTGCTGAATGTACTTCGTAGTAACGAGGTATTTATAGGTGTGCACCCTCTGCACACAGTCACCTCTGATGATCACGGGGTCCAGGAGGGGTCTGGTCCTCCTAAAATCCACCACCAGCTCCTTGGTTTTGCTGGTGTTCAGGTGTAGGTGGTTTGAGTTGCACCGGTTAACAAAGTCCTTGATGAGGTTCCTATACTCCTCCTCCTGCCCACTCATGATGCAGCCCATGATAGCAGCGTCGTCAGCGAACTTTTGCACGTGGCAGGACTCCGAGTTGTATTGGAAGTCCGATGTATATAGCCTGAACAAGACCGGAGAAAGAACAGTCCCCTGCGGCGCTCCTGTGTTGCTGACCACAATGTCAGACCTGTAGTTCCCAAGACGCACATACTGAGGTCTGTTTGTAAGATAGTCCACGATCCATGCTACTAGGTATGAATCTACTCCCATCTCTGTCAGCTTGTCCCTAAGGAGCAGAGGTTGGATGGTGTTGAAGGCACTAGAGAAGTCTAGAAACATAATTCTTAAAGCACCACTGCCTCTGTCCAAGTGGGAGAGTGATCGGTGTAGCATATAAATGATGGCATCCTCCGCTCCCACCTTCTCCTGGTATGCGAACTGCAGAGGGGCGTGTTGGACCTGTGGCCTCAGGTGGTGAAGCAGCAGCCGCTCCATGGTCTTCATCACATGTAAAGTCAGAGCGACAGGCCGGAAGTCGTTCAGCTCACTAGGACGTGATACCTTTGGGACTGGGGTGATGCAAGATGTTTTCCAAAACCTCGGGACTCTCCCCTGTTCCAGGCTCAGGCTGAAGATGCGCTGTACAGGACTCCCCAGCTCCGACGCACAGACCTTCAGCAGTCATGGTGATACTCCATCTGGACCCGCTGCTTTGCTGGCACGAAGTCTCTTCAGATCCACGGAACACACATGAAACGCATGTGTTCCAAATAATGATATATTATTTACCCTCTACAACTCCAGGCACCTCATACCCAGATAAACAGACTTGAGATGCGGCGGGGGTGGGGGGGGGATTAGGATAGCAAGCTGCATGTGCTGATTGGCATATTTGCAAAACAAAAGATGCTAATTGAGAGGTGTGAAGGTGGCCCGGGATTACGAGTTTTTTGTAAGCTTCAGGGATTCTAGTGTTAATTTATGTGTGAAGATTAGATTCATATGATTTTGCAGTTGAAAAAAGATTTTGGGCAGGTTGCTCAATACTTCGTTGACTTGCCTGCAAAATATAGTAAATTTGTTATCTACTAATCAATCAACCTGCTAAATGCAATATACACCAATGGGCACATACCTGAAAAGCAGATGTTACTTTATAAGAGATACTGTGCTGAGTCTCTGATGCATTTGTGTTAATCCTAAATCTGTTTTTCATGCTTGGGACTCTTAAGTAAGTCACTCTAAGTAAACAAAAATGGTAATTTTTTGTCTAAAGCCAAACAAGCACTTTCAGCAAATGAAAATGTTCATTCATGTCAAAAAAGTCTTAATTATGCAATGGTTTACCCTTTTTTAACAGATTTTAAATTACTGTGCAGAATACAGGATCATTCTTGAGTACCTGTAGGGACAGAATTAAAAACAGTGCAGCTCAGAGCTCTAATCTGTGTATAAAATATGTACACCCTGAAGCTGTACTGGTACTCTGTCACTCCATAATTTCATTTGATGTCTGGTTTGTGCTGCATAGCTTAAATCATTTGGTATCCCCTGCAAAGTTTAAACCAAATTATATTTACAGTATATTTGGTGTATCTGTGTGTATTTTTTATTAATAATTTACCCAACAAAAAACTGACACATATCAAGCTGCTTATTATGAAATTTGTAACTTACAGCCCTGTGTATATGCAATGGAGAAATTAGCAGCATGAATTTGTCACAACTGTTTTTTTTTAAAGTCTGCTCACCTGCCATTCTGTGATTTTGTTGGTTCACTTTTGTCCTGCATGCTTATACTGTGCTACCCCATCCAGCTGTTGTTGTGATGGACCTTCACAAACAAAAATGAATTATTTTAATATGCCTAGTAAGACCCCTAACTTTGGATGGTTTATTTGTCTGCATATAAACAAATTGAGAAAGTATTTGTAGTTGTCATTATAGTAATTGAAATGCAGATTCACCAGAGAATTATGATGAACATGTCAACATTAAACACTCTGGGAGTTTCACACTTCTTTTTTCCATTTTTTATTATTTTATTGATTTTATTAAAATCAAATAACATTCCATACAAATAGATAGATAGATAGATAGATAGATAGATAGATAGATAGATAGATAGATAGATAGATAGATAGATAGATAGATAGATAGATACTTTATTAATCCATCCATCCATCCATTGTCTCCCGCTTATCCGAGGTCGGGTCGCGGGGGCAGCAGCTTGAGCAGAGATGCCCAGACTTCCCTCTCCCCGGCCACTTCTTCTAGCTCTTCTGGGAGAATCCCAAGGCGTTCCCAGGCCAGTCGAGAGACATAGTCACTCCAACGTGTCCTGGGTCTTCCCCGGGGCCTCCTCCCGGTTAGACGTGCCCGGAACACCTCACCAGGGAGGCGTCCAGGAGGCATCCTGATCAGATGCCCGAGCCACCTCATCTGACTCCTCTCGATGCGGAGGAGCAGCGGCTCTACTCTGAGCCCCTCCCAGATGACTGAGCTCCTCACCCTATCTTTAAGGGAAAGCCCAGACACCCTGCGGAGGAAACTCATTTCAGCCGCTTGTATTCGCGATCTCGTTCTTTCGGTCACTACCCATAGCTCATGACCATAGGTGAGGGTAGGAACATAGATCGACTGGTAAATTGAGAGCTTCGCCTTGCGGCTCAGCTCCTTTTTCACCACGACAGACCGATGCAGCGCCCGCATTACTGCGGATGCCGCACCGATCCGCCTGTCGATCTCACGCTCCATTCTTCCCTCACTCGTGAACAAGACCCCGAGATACTTGAACTCCTCCACTTGGGGCAGGATCTCGCTACCAACCCTGAGAGGGCACTCCACCCTTTTCCGGCTGAGGACCATGGTCTCGGATTTGGAGGTGCTGATTCTCATCCCAGCCGCTTCACACTCGGCTGCGAACCGATCCAGAGAGAGCTGAAGATCACGGCCTGATGAAGCAAACAGGACAACATCATCTGCAAAAAGCAGTGACCCAATCCTGAGCCCACCAAACCGGACCCCCTCAACGCCATGGCTGCGCCTAGAAATTCTGTCCATAAAAGTTATGAACAGAATCGGTGACAAAGGGCAGCCCTGGCGGAGTCCAACTCTCACTGGAAATGGGTTCGACTTACTGCCGGCAATGCGGACCAAGCTCTGGCACCGATCGTACAGGGACCGAACAGCCCTTATCAGGGGGGCCGGTACCCCATACTCTCGGAGTACCCCCCACAGGATTCCCAGAGGGACACGGTCGAATGCCTTTTCCAAGTCCACAAAACACATGTAGACTGGTTGGGCAAACTCCTATGCACCCTCCAGGACCCTGCTAAGGGTATAGAGCTGGTCCACCGTTCCGCGACCAGGACGAAAACCACACTGTTCCTCCTGAATCCGAGGCTCGACTATCCGACGGACTCTCCTCTCCAGGACCCCTGAATAGACTTTTCCAGGGAGGCTGAGGAGTGTGATCCCTCTGTAGTTGGAACACACCCTCCGATCCCCCTTCTTAAAGAGGGGGACTACCACCCCGGTCTGCCAATCCAGAGGCACTGTCCCTGATGTCCATGCGATGTTGCAGAGGCGTGTCAACCAAGACAGTCCTACAACATCCAGAGCCTTGAGGAACTCCGGGCGTATCTCATCCACCCCCGGGGCCCTGCCACCAAGGAGTTTTTTGACCACCTCGGTGACCTCAGTCCCAGAGATGGGGGAGCCCACCTCTGAGTCCCCAGGCTCTGCTTCCTCATTGGAAGGCATGTTAATGGGATTGAGGAGGTCTTTGAAGTACTCCCCCCACCGACCCACAACGTCCCGAGTCGAGGTCAGCAGCGCACCATCCCCACCATATACAGTGTTGACACTGCACTGCTTCCCCTTCCTGAGACGCCGGATGGTGGACCAGAATCTCCTCGAAGCCTTCCGAAAGTCGTTCTCCATGGCCTCCCCAAACTCCTCCCAGGCCCGAGTTTTTTCCTCAGCAACCACCAAAGCCACATTCCACTTGGCCTGCCGGTACCTATCAGCTGCCTCCAGGGTCCCACAGGACAAAAAGGTCCTGTAGGACTCCTTCTTCAGCTTGACGGCATCCTTCACCGCCGGTGTCCACCAACGGGTTCGGGGATTGCTGCCACGACAGGCACCGACCACCTTACGGCCACAGCTCCGGTCAGCTGCCTCAACAATAGAGGCACGGAACATGGCCCATTCGGACTCAATGTCCCCCACCTCCCTCGGGATGTGGTCGAAGTTCTGCCGGAGGTGGGAGTTGAAGCTACTTCTGACAGGGGGCTCTGCCAGACGTTCCCAGCAGACCCTCACAACACGTTTGGGCCTACCACGCCTGACCGGCATCCTCCCCCACCATCGAAGCCAACTCACCACCAGGTGGTGATCAGTTGACAGCTCCGCCCCTCTCTTCACCCGAGTGTCCAAGACATGAACACCCCTATGCTTGAACATGGTGTTTGTTATGGACAATCCGTGACGAGCACAGAAGTCCAATAACAAAACACCGCTCGGGTTCAGATCGGGGGGGCCATTCCTCCCAATCACGCCCTTCCAGGTCTCACTGTCATTGCCCACGTGAGCATTGAAGTCTCCCAGCAGAACGAGGGAGTCCCCAGAAGGTATGCCCTCTAGCACCCCCTCCAGGGACTCCAAAAAGGGTGGGTACTCTGAACTGCTGTTCGGTGCATACGCACAAACAACAGTTAGGACCCGTCCCCCCACCCGAAGGTGAAGGGAGGCTACCCTCTCGTCCACCGGGGTAAACCCCAATGTACAGGCTCCAAGTTGGGGGGCAATAAGTATACCCACACCCGCTCGGCGCCTCTCACCAGGGGCAACTCCAGAGTGGTACAGAGTCCAGCCCCTCTCAAGGAGATTGGTTCCAGAGTCCAAGCTGTGCGTCGAGGTGAGTCCGACTATATCTAGCCGGAACCTCTCAACTTCGCGCACTAGCTCAGGCTCCTTCCCCTTCAGAGAGGTGACATTCCACGTCCCAAGAGCCAGCTTCTGTAGCCGAGGATCGGACCGCCAAGGTCCCCGCCTTCGGCCACCACCCAACTCACACTGCACCCGACCTCCTTGGCCCCTCCCATAGGTGGTGAGCCCATAGGAAGTACTTTATTAATCCCAAGGGGAAATTCACAAGTTTTACAAAAAACATTTGAAAACAAAAGATTACATCCTGCCTGAAGAAGGGGCCTTAGTTGCCTCGAAAGCTTGCGTATTGTAATCTTTTTAGTTAGCCAATAAAAGGTGTTATTTTGCTTGGCTTTTCTCTAATTTGAAGGTAGTGAAAGAAATGTGTTGCTGGAAAGTTAAATCTGAACTGTAATTGTTCATAGGATGCAAAGACATTGGCTATGTACAGATCTCTAAGTAATTTAATCCCAAATGTTTTCCAGTCTTTAAAACTGCATACATTTGAGAGGTTGAAAAAAGGTGGTTCTCGTGCAGAGGTGCCACAGATAAAAGCTTCTCTATCTTAAAATACTTCATACATTGGTTCCATATTCTGTGTGAGTGAAGCACAGTTGGGTTGTTAGTGTATTGGCGATAACCTGTATTTATTGGGGTGCAATGCAAGGAATATAAAGAGGTAGTGCAGGATTTTATTTCTATTGTGGACCAAGCCTGTGTATTTTCATCTATTTGTGTCTGTGTCCATGTTTTTATAGCTTGTATATTTGCTGCCCTGTAATAAAATTGAAAGTTAGGTAGAGCCATGCTGCCTTCCGCCTTAGGTCTAATTTCTTAAAAAAAGATCTATTGATTTACATATATTGGAATGTTTTGAAATAAAAAGAGAAGCTTAGGAAGGATATTCATCTTAACAATGTTAATTCTTACAGCTAAAGTGAAATGAAGGGTTAACCATCTATGCATGTCTTGCTTAATTTTTTCCATACAGACAGCAAAATTTCGTTGATAAACAGCTTTATGTTTGCTTGTGATGTTTACTCCTAGGTTTTTAAACTGATCAGCAATCTTAAAAGTGAAGGTGTCAAATCTAATATTGTATGCTTGAGAATTCACTGGGAAAAGCACACTTTTATTCAAATTGATTCTGAGACCAGAAATCTTTTGAAATCCTATTAGTGTTGTTAGGACTGCAGGCACAATATTGTGTGGATCTGATATATACAATATCATATCATCTGCATATAGAGAAACTTTCTGTTCCAGTCCTTCTCAGATAATCCCCTTTATCGCATAAGCATTTCAGACAGTGAATTGCCAGTAGCTCAATGGCGATTGCAAAAAGCAGTGGTGACAAGGGACATCCTTGTCTGGTACCACGTTCTAGTTTAAAGTATTCTGAAATAATGTTGTTAGTACAAATTGAAGCTTCTGGATTGGTATACAGTAGTTTGATCCATGCACAAATGTTCAGGCCAAACCCAAATTTCTCCAATGTAGTGAAAAGGCAGTTCCATTCAACCATATAAAATGCTTTTTCTGTATCCAACGATAATAACATCTCCAGGGCATTTGACTTTGTGGGTGAATATATTATATTAAACAGACGTGGGTGTTGATTTGTTTTTGAACATTTTTTGTAAAACTTGAGTTTTTGTATGGAATGCTATTTGATTTTAATAAAATCAATAAAAAAAAGCGTCAAAGATTGGAAGCTAATTGTCTGCCTTTAATAAATCCAATTTGGTCTTGTGATATTACCGAAGGCACCACTTTCTCCATCCTTCTAGTTAGGACTTTAAAGAGTATCTTAACATCATTATTCAGAAGTGAAATTAGTCTGCATGATGCACATTGTAATAAGTCCTTATTTTGTTTAGGAAAGACGGTAATTAATGCTTGGCGAAAAGTTTGAGTTAAAATTTTATTTTCTCTAGCTTCTGTAAATGTTGCTAATAAAAGGAGAGCTAGCTGAGTTGAGAATTTCTTATAAAATTCGGCAGGGTAGCCATTGGGGTCTGCTGCTTTTCCACTCTGAAGTGAGTTTATAGCATCTAGGTTTATCCAATTCCTCTGCACCAACAGCATCTATTTTGTGGTATTTGTAATGCATCCAGAAATGCATTAGATTGTGTGTTGTCTTCTTTAAACTTATAGTAGTCTCTAAATTTGTGCATTATATTTTTATGGTCAATGATTTTGTCTCTGTTTGTGTTGGTGATTGCTGGGGTTGCATTGCGAACTTCTTGCTTGTGGATTTGTTGAGCTAAGATCGTATTAGTTTTCTCTCCATGTTCAAAATAATGATGTTTTTATTTAAATATGACTTGTTCATTTTCTTTAGTTGTTAAGAGGTTGAATTTTGAATGCAGAGCCTGCCTTTTCCTATTAAGTGCCTCACTGATTAGCTCTGATACCTTCTTGGTTTCCAATTTATTTCTGTGGGAAGGATATGAGATAATCTGTCCTCTTAAGAAGGCCTTCAGGGTTTCCCAGAGTATTCCTGCAGAAACCTCTGAGGATGTATTTGTCTCAAAAAATAACCAATTTGCTTGGATATGAATTCTGTGCTGTTCTCATCAGCTAATGACAGGGGGTTAAGATGCCAGCTATGAGATGAGTGTATAGGACACAGTAATTTATGCTCCATGATCAGAAGGGCATGGTCAGAGGTAACAATAGCGTCATACTTACAAGAGTAACAATGATGTACGGGAGAGAACAAGGAGTATACTCTTAGGGTAGGATTTAAGAACCTCTTATGAAGTGCCTCACTTGGACACCTGGCATGTTCTTGATCTATTCTAGTAATTTCGCTGATTGGCTCTGATACCTTCTTGGTTTCCAATTTATTTCTGCGGGAAAGATATGAGATAAGCTGTCCTCTTAAGAAGGCATTCAGGGTTTCCCAGAGTATTCCTGCAGAAACCTCTGAGGATGTATTTGTCTGTAAAAAAAATATAAATTTTGTGCAGTTCTCGTCTGCTAATTAAAGTGGATTAAGATGCCGTCTGTGAGATGAGTATATAGGGAATAATGATTTTAGCTCCAAAATCAAAGGGGCATGGTCAGAAATAACAATAGTGTCATACTTACAAGATTTAATCATAGCCAAGAAATTGTTATCTACAAAGAAATAATCAGTTCTTAAGTAGCAATGATGCACTGGTGAGTAGAAAGAATATGCTCTTGAGTTTGGGTTTAGAAATATCCAGGGGTCTGATAAGTTGTGGTCAGTTACAAACTGTGTAATTGTCTTTTCAGTGTTAGATGCCATCACCCCTGTAGCAGGAGACCTATCTATGTCTGGATTTAAAACACAAAGTCCCCAGCCATTATAATTTTATGAGTGTTCACATTGGGAATGGATGCAAATACATTTTGCATGAATTCCCTATCATCGACATTGGGTGCATAAATATTTATCAAAATCACTTTACAGTTAAATAAATTACCTATGACACTCACATATCTCCCTTCAGGATCAGATACATCTGATACTATAAATGAGACTGTTCTATGTATAAGAATTCCCACACCTCTAGTTTTCTTTGTAAAACTGGAATGGAACATTTGTCCAGTCCAGTCTTTGTGCAGCCGCAACTGATCCTTGCTTAATAAGTGGGTCTCCTGTAAAAATACTATTTTAGCATTTAGACCTGATAGGTCTTTCTCTTTAATTCGTGACTCAGGCCTTCAACATTCCATCTCACAAAGTTAACTGTCTGGTCTTGGAGACTTTGCTTCTGAACTTTTGTTGTCATTTTGTAGTCTTAGCTGAAAATAAGACAGCTTTGACCTTAGTTTCCAATTTTCTCAGGAGTTATTGCCATGAAGCAGCGTATGAGGAATAAAATTGAGATATCTATTGCCAATACAGTCCAATTACTAGAAGCATAAAATATATAATCTTCAACAACAGACTTCTGAGACAATTTGCAAGGGCTTTTTGACAAGTTAGTGTTTTTGTAGTTATTGAAAGTGTACATTTATTATGTATATTCTACCTAAAACTGGCATAGGTATTACAATATCTTTTGCACTATATGTATTGTTATTAGAAATATTATTATTTATTTATTATCAATACTTTAATTAATAATATTACTGGAAAAACAGATAAAATGACTTGACAACATTTTTATATGTATGTAGATCATCAACAGTGTAACTAGAACTGGATGATTTTGTTTAAAGCGCAGTATTGCAATTTTTCAGAATATTTTGACTATCAACAACCAGCATATACATGTTACTGTAAATTTACCCTTTTGTTTTTTTATATGGTCAGATGTTTATTTTTTGTAGGTTAAGCGCATTATGCTAAGGTGACAGAAAGAACCCCTCTGCATTTTAAACATTATTGGGTTTATTGGCTTTAGAGCAAGAAAATATAACATGGTATTGAACACAAAATATGCCAAGTTGTGTGGACCAAATCAGTCTTCAGAAGTCCATGAATTTCAAATTACAGAGGACAGGTTTGAAGAAGATCTCACTGATCTTAAGGAAACAGTTTGTTTCAGGATTTCATAAAATGTTATGTGCTTGATTAAGGAAAAGCATGTTATAGATTTTAATGTCATTTTACACTTAAAAATAGCTGGACTTGCTTTGGCAGATTGCAAGAAAAGTGCCATCAACAAATCAGGTTCAAAAATTAACCTGTTTTTTAAAACTGTGAGAAGAGATAAGGAACAGGTCATCTTATGACAGTGTTTTAGAAGATATGACATTCTTCAGGTAAGATAACTCCTAATATGTCTTTCTGTTTCTTTCATGCAGTCAATGCAACACTTTTGAAAACAGTGATACGTTTACCCCATGTTTTTCTTCTTTCATAATCATGCCGACCACTTAGAATGTTCTTTTGCTAAAGACAGAGTGGAAAACACTTTCATAATTATTCTTAGAGATAAGAGATAAGTAATTTGTTTTTCCTTTAGATGTTTGGGTAGTCATTAAATGTTCATGTGCAGCTGTGTGTACAGTGAAGATATCTGTTTCATTTTCCAGTCAGGATGCCACAATTATAAAGAGATCGGTAGAATTTATAAATGAGGTTCATAAATTGACAAAAGAATACAGTATATTATAACTTTCACTTTCTCTATTGTGGTTCAACATGGCAACATTACTTTCACAAATAATCCAAACATGCTTGTTGAAATAAAATAAAACAATTTATTTATAACATAAGGATAATAGAAGATGGATATATGCAAGTACATGAATATATATATTGTGATGTGGCCAGGCGAGGGTAGAAACAGAGCATGTGAAGAATAGCTGGGATGCTAGCCATGTCGTTCCTTTTAATTTCTTTGTCCTTCTAACTTAAAGTAAGTGCCTTCTGGCAACAAATGGCATACACCTGCAGGGCAATAACACAAAAGAAAACAGGGCTCTGGTTAGCCTTTCTCAACAAGCAGCAGGTCTCCTGTGGGGCTCTGAAGCCATCAGGTATCAGTCAGTCATCTCATGAGCTGTGGGGAGAAAAGAAGAGTGAGTCTGCACGGAGATCCTCCAATGCGCACAACCTGGACTAAAACATGCTCCTCAAAAAGTAGTTCTGAGTGGAGCTCTTCCTGGTGATGTCATCTAGGTACTCTCTCTATCTCAGCCCCCACCTTGCTGTACAGCCTCTCCACCTCCACAGATTTGTAAGAGAACCTTTTTAGCATTTTTATAACAAATCTGCCAAAATTAAATTGGATGATACTTACACTTTAATCAAGTACAAAATACATGTAGACATGCTCTGTCAAGACTTAAAAGTGAAAATAGAGAGGGTATTAATATCTTTTATAAACATCTCTTTTGTTCTGTTGTCTTCAAAACCAAAACCGCTCTGCTAATGTTTTTCTGTTTCAGTGGGAGCTATGCAAGCTATTGATTGATACATACCCTACTCAGAAAAACAACAAGTTAGAATTCATTATAGCATTACTGCTATGAACCTGGGACAAATGACACAGAATGATAAACTTCGTAAAAAAAAATAAGAAGATGACCATTAAAATTGTGAACCCTATCTACTCCTCATAGAGAGAAATTAGTTAACAATTACTGCAATGTGAATAAAGGTCTAAATATATTAAAGGTGTTTTTATTAGTTCTTTCTCACAATATTGTGAGGTTTCTGAACTCTTGAAGGACCACTCCTCCTCCCCCCCCCCCCCCCAAAAAGGACAACATGCTGAAGTGCAACTGCCGTGTCTGTGGAGGACTGCTTGTCGGTCATCAAGGCAACCACAGGTTTGCAGGGCAGCACGTCTGTGGAGAACTGCTTGTCCATCGCCAAGGCGACTGCAGGTTCACAGCGCAGCAGCATAACACCTTGAAAACAACTGCAAGCTGATCATGGTTGCGTTATAAGTGTCTGTCACCAATGGGTCATGCAAGAAACATTATAAACGCATGGAACAGTATAACTTGGCCACTGACCTGGCCCTGACTATGCTCATCTGTGTATAGGAGAGTGGTAGCTAAATAAGCTGGTTTTGCTAAAGTACTAAAACTCAGCCTCATGTTTTGGGGTGCAAGACAGTGACTCACATGTCACAAATATATAAAAAGAACACAGGGCATTCATACATGTGTATAAACATAAGTTTAATATATCACTGTGCTCTGTGCAAATATATCTTATAAAACTCACATGCGGTTTCCAGACACATGGCCAGATTCAGCACAGAAGCTGACACAGTGAACTGCTATGTAAGCAACATGACAAAAAGATAGACTAGGACAAATGGAAACCATGTGCAGTCAGACTGTGAGATGCTGTAACCATGTACTATTTCTATCTGTTAAATCAGCAGAAAGTTACGTCCTTGTTTGGAGAGCATTGTTGCCTTGTTTGGAATTGCATTCTTGTCTGAGGGGGCCCTGGACATGGAGAAACAGTATAAAGCCTTAGAACACTGGCAGGCACACCTTTGAAGCCAACGAACAGATGGAAGACGTCGTCACCTGTTCCTGAGAATGTCTTCCACATCTGCATTGATGACACAGACAGACTCCATTCCTCAGGCCTCCACTCCAGGACTGGGTCTTGCCACTGGCTTCATTCGTCTTTGTACTATCTGCAGTGTAAGCTGATATTAAACAAAGCTAAGTTATTTCTCCTACGTGATTTCCTACCGCGATATCATTAGGAGGGGTATTGTCTTTTATGTTGTATCTATATAGATTTGGGTTAAGTAACACGCTGCAATCACAAAAGAAGTGATTGCAGCAAAATCCCCACAAAAGGGGGAGTGAGCGCCCCCTAGTGGACACAATGTGAGTTTAGAATTAATGTCTCCCACTACTTAATAACCCTTACTTCAAAGTTATCTTTAACACCATCCATATAAATCATTATTTTTCCTTTCTCTTTACTCAGCACTGGCACTGCCTATTACTAAGAAGCTGTCTTTACATTTTGTTCATATACTTTCTACTGATACAAAATGTGGAGGAAATTCTTCAGTTAGCTGTCAAAGTTTGCAGCAGCATCACAGGCACATTTTTTTTGGATATCTCTCTGAGACCATCATCATTCTATGCTTCTTTTGTACATTTTTAGGAGAGCATGCTATGTGGGATATCCCGTTAAGTGGATCTATGCATTTACGCGAGAGGTAGTGATTGTCTTTGACATTCACTCAGAGTGTATTTTCTTCTGATGGTGATACTCAAGTTTTTCTGATAATTGTAATTTCATAGATGAATTTAACTCTTTTCTTCACTCAAACTCATTTTACTACAATGGGAGTTTCTGTGAGCTCAGTCCTTCAGCAGTAGTTAGTCTGGTGTTGTAGGCTGGTTTTGGAATTGAGGTTGATTTTGTACAAGTTGTGAAGGAAAGCAATTTTATTTCCTTAGTGGCAAACACTTGGGGACAACATGGACTAAACACATTGTGCCATATATGGTAAGCAGAGGTTCTATTGGGAACAGTTGGACTTAATCCATCTAAACCCCCTAGACTTTTGGTTGTACAGAAAGCACATCCTTCCCCACAAACTATTCTTTGCCCATGAAAACGATAGAAAAATGTCTTGCAATTGCCTCTGCAATTAAGTTACTTACATCCTCTAATGTGTACGGCTTGCCATAGGAAGAGATGGTGCATGCTGCAACGGTCAGTATGTTGGGCTGTTCCAAATGATTTGAAGAGATGCTCCTTCAAAGGCTCATTTTGCATTTCTAAGCACTCCACTATATTCCTCTTGAAACTCATAATCACTTCCTCCACATTTCCAGCTGGGAAATGCTATCACACAAAAAAGTACACTTGGTTGGACATTAACTTCACTTCTGCACGAAAGACATGTCAAATGTAATATGTAGAATATGATGTAAAGTAAATAACATTCTTAGCGTGAGCACCAGTCTATGAGACTCAGTATTTTTGCAGGGGAACTAGTCGAATGCCAGTATCCTGTTCAATGATGTAGATTTCAAGTTTTGCTGGCATAATCTCAGACATTGGATTGCTAGATATTTAGTTATTGTGTGACCAGGTGTTTGTTCCTTCGAAATCTTTTTCTTTTCTCCCCTTACTCCTCTTGATCCATGTCACTTTTTATTTCCTGCTGCTGGCAGTGTGTTAACAACCCCAAAGTATGGATATCTTGAAACCCAAATGTTCCTGTTATTAAAGGTATTTTTTCTTCAAGTCACTGCCTCCCCTATTTCCATTCCCACAAAGAGAAAATGACAAAAAACCTAATATAAATGCTGGGGCAAGAGAAGGAAAAGACAATGAAATAAAGAAGCTATGCTTCACAAAAGACATGTGACCAATATTAAAGTAAATATCACCATAAAACATCAAAAACTCAAAATGAGAAGTCTTCGGACACTTAATAGATGAAATCTCTCTGTTTAAAAAAAAAAAAAAACTTGGGACAAGACTTTCTGGCGATGAGACGTGATCTTTTGAAGAGAGACAGATATGGAGAGAGACACTACAGAGAGACACTTTCATGTCCCGCAATATGGTCAAGTTACGTCTTACTGACATCCTTTGGAAGCAAGTTCTATGAGATGGTGACCTTTGCAAGTCACGCCCTACTTAGAAACATTTTCAGACAAGGTCACGGTCATCTAACCTTTCAGTTGTTGGCACGCCCTACTTACAACCATTTTCAAACAAAATTACGGTCATCTAACTTCTCAGTTGTTGGATAGAACTACAAAAACGACTAAGCGAAGAAGAAAGAGCAGTGTGTCAAAAAGAGACCCATAAGTGTGCAAAAAAACAACAATAAAAATCTATGTGCAAATTCTGAAAATAAGGAAAGAATGCAATGACTCTGCAAAGAAGAAAGGTTGGTGCGATACACATTGTAGCGGGGCTACATAGTTAGTGTTGTTAAATGTCAGTTCTGAGTGCATCTTGTTTCCATTGTTCCGTTTGCTGTTTATGTGTGTGTATCAGTAAATGCCGTCCCCGAAAAGGGGGATGGATGATGGAAGAAGACCGTAACCTCAAACCTGGAAAACACCTGTTCGCAATTAATCAATTACAGCCGTCACAAGGACTATTTAAGTAATCAGAAAGGAGAGAGGAGGGAAGAGAAGAGAGAAGAAAGGAGACCATTTGTTTTCAACCACGTATCAATTTACTTGCTGTTTTTCCACATCGCGCCTTTGCACCAGTTTGTTTTTCATTTTGCCGGACTTCTTTCATCCTTCATCTGCTGAGACCCTGGGGTCGATTCTCCATCCACCATACGCCGAGGAATCACGGTGAGGTTGTTCCATTTGCCGGGAAAATCAAACGACTCATTTACCACTAGTTCAGTCATCTGTATTCAGGACAGTTTTTATAACCGGACTCAAGTTCACAATCATTCAGTATATCATTCATTTTTTTTATTCGTGTTGTGTGTTATATGTCACAGGGGCAAGGGAGGGTTTTGTTGTATTTATATATGGTGGTGTCTCATTGTTGATGTGGTGGAGGGATATTTATATTTATGTTTCTATTTTTTGCATTTGTCTTGTGGTTTTATTTAATGCATTTAATCAGTTTATTTTTACATCATCTGCCTTTTGCGTGCTTATACTTACATCATCGATTGTGGGGGAAAAGTGTAATTTGTTAAGAGGTACGGCTTGATGGTTAGATTCATCTCAGTAAATTATCCAGGCCACAGGTCTTGGAGGTGTAGTTGCCGGCTGGGTACGGGGTCGGCCGTTACAACATGCAGAGCAAATTCAAGCTTATGAAAGTAGTAAAATTCGAAAGTATCAAAAAAAGAGAATAAAGATTGCATTACCGCTAACAAATGGAAATTATTACTTGGTGAAATAGCAGAACAGGAAAAAGAGATTGAATATATGGACATAGATGATATGTCAGAAGTATGTAGATATTGTAAGGCTTTAAAGTTTAAGTCGGAGACTTGTAGATCGTCTAATTTGTATTGCCATCAGGGAAAAGTAGTGTTGCTTCCCAATGAAGAGGTGTACCCATGAGAATTAAAAGATTTGTTGTTTGTTGAAAGTGAAATCCACAAACACTACAGGCAAAATATATGCTTCTAAAATAATCTTTTCGCATTCGCATCATTCAATGCATAAAACATAGATTTACACAATAAGGGACCATACGCTATGAGAATCTGTGGTCCCGCAACAATTAAAGCTACGACAAGTTTAATTTCAAAGAAACCACAATTCGGTCAGATACATACCGCTTAGAATTAAGTCCAAAAAGTTCTATCTTGGTCTCATCAGACCAGAGAATCTTATTTCTCACCATCTCAGAGTCCTTCAGGTGTCTTTTAGCAAACTCCATGCAGGAGTTGGCCTTAATTCTAAGTGGTATGTGTGGAGACAACCAGGCACTGCTCATCACTTGTCCAATACAGTCCCCACAGTGAAGCATGGCGGTGGCAGCATCATGCTGTGGGGGTGTTTTTCAGCTGCAGGGACAGGACGACTGGTTGCAATCGAGGGAAAGATGAATGCGGCCAAGTACAGGGATATCCTGGACAAAAACCTTCTCCAGAGTGCTAAGGACCTCAGGTTTACCTTCCAACAAGACAATGACCCTAAGCACACAGCTAAAATAACGAAGGAGTGGCTTCACAACAACTCTGTGACTGTTCTTGAATGGCCCAGCCAGAGCCCTGACTTAAACCCAATTGAGCATCTCTGGAGAGACTTAAAAATGGCTGTCCACCAACGTTTACCATCCAACCTGACAGAACTGGAGAGGATCTGCAAGGAGGAATGGCAGAGGATCCCCAAATCCAGGTGTGAAAAACTTGTTGCATCTTTCCCAAAAAGACTCATGGCTGTATTAGCTCAAAAGGGTGTTTCTACTAAATACTGAGCAAAGGGTCTGAATACTTAGGACCATGTGATATTTCAGTTTTTCTTTTTTAATAAATCTGCAACAATTTCAAAAATTCCTTTTTTTGTCTGTCAATATGGGGTGCTGTGTGTACATTAAAGAGGGAAAAAATTAATTTAAATGATTTTAGCAAATGTCTGCAATATGACAAAGAGTGAAAAATTGAAGGGGGTCTGAATACTTTCCGTACCCACTGTATATCTACAAGTACATTCATAAAGGACACGATAGAGTACGCGTAACTTTATCTAAAGGACAGTCTCAGGACGAAGTTCAAGCATATTTAGATACTCGGTATGTCAGTGCAATGGAAAACGGGTGGCATTTAATGGAATTGCCCATGCACGGTCAAAGTCATTCTGTTGAATTATTACCAATTAATTTACCAGGTCAGAATATGATTCACTTTAAAGAGGGAGAAGAAGTAGAAGCTTAAGAGGTAGCAAAAAATAGAAAAACAAAATTATTGGCTTATTTTGAACTTAATAAAACAGACGTGAATGCAAAAGCATATACATATGTGCAAATTCCTGAACATTACACATGACAGAAACAAAAATGAGTGTGGCATCCAAGAAAAATTAATTGCAAAAGTGTTGCTCAATTAAATATTGTATCACCAAAAGATATCGAACTTGTTTTGTTTAAAATTGTTATTACATGAATCGAAAGGAGCAACGTCGTATAAAGATGTTCTAACTATAGATGGAACCATGCACGGTACCTTTCAAAAAGCGGCACAAGCAGCTGGGTTATTTAAATCGGATGACTATATGTTTGAAGTGATCTCTGATGCTACTTCTGTAATGATGCCTGACAAATTAAGATACTTCTTCGTGTACTTAATTATGATGGGTGAAGTTGATGCTTTACAATTATGGGAAGCATTCAAAGGACCATTATCCGAAAAGATGAATGAACAAACAGCTCTTTTGATCATCAAAGAATTGTTAGAAGCAGAAGATTTAACGATGCAGCAATCTGGACTTCCACAAGAAATTAACAAATCAGAGGTAAAGAAAGAGATAACAGCACAACCGTTAACTCTTCCACCGGCCGAATTACTGTTGAAAGATGTAATGTTACTTTTCACGCTGACCAGGATTTATGTAGGGAAGAACGTGGAAGTTGGTGTACACATAGATTCATGCATCTGGATTTTTTTGTGCATACGCACATTTCCGCTCTTGTCCGTACGCCATGTTTTAGTGTGAATTCTATGCACAGAGATATGCATGAGGCCCCTGGTTATGACTTTGTTTCTTTTAGCTTTGATTTCTGATATTTTGATTAGGCTTGACAGCAGACCAGTTTAGACGTTCTGGTCACAAACCTTGTAAGGCTTTAGACTAAGTTTCATCTGCTGATTTCTTTCTCATTAAAAATCTGCTTAATTTTTTTTCTGTGGCAGAATATGAAGAACCACCACTGGCCTTTAGCTGAGGCAAGTATAAAGGACTTTACAACAGTCCAGACAAGATGACATAAAAACATGAATATTTTTTTCCTAAAAAGTACAGGATTTTTCAAATTTTAGCAATATTTTAATTCCAATCTGAACAAGATCGAAGATGTTTCTTGATATTAAAATAAAAAATTAGATTAAGGATCAAAAATAACATTAAAATTTCTAATAATTGGTTTGATAGGACTATAAATGACCAAGAACTGACTGAAAATGCCCAGAAAAATTATCAGCACAGAAAAGTATTTTATTTTAATCTTTATTCATCTTTAATAAACTGTGTAACCAGTTCTTAATGGCTGACAGACAATCAATTGGAATGAATAATCTACTGATCACATTTCAATGACAAGTACAAATGTATTTTATCGCTGTAAAAATGAAAAGTAATATTAAATAATAAATGAAACAGAGAAAACATAAAGTAAAAGTAAAAGAGACTCGACCCTAGAGGCACCCTGCAGGTGAGACCAGCACAAGAAGACATTTCAGTAAAAATGGAAAATTTATAGTCAGTAAGATATAAAGAAAACCATTGAAGAGCACTACATGAAATGCCAACCCATTTACTAAGTCTGTTAATCAAGATTATTGGTGGTATCAAATGGTGTGCTGAGATCTAAGAATACCAAAATAGTATTCGATGGAATATCATTATATATCACAAGTGCAGAGTCAGTACCCCGATTCTCTTGATTCACTAACACAATGTCTTACTTGTATTTCTGAATGGATGAATAGTAATTTTCTAAAGCTAAAGCTAAATAAAGAGAAAACTGAAATTTTAGTGATTGGCAATAATGGATACAATGAGGCTATTAGAAATAAACTGGATGCATTAGGATTAAAAGTCAAGACGGAGGTAAAAAGCTTAGGGGTAACTGTTGACTGTAACCTGAATTTTAAATTGCATATTCATCAGCCCCTCCTTGAACTGCCACCTTATCGTGGTGGAGGGGTTTGTGTGTCCCAATGATCCTAGGAGCTCTGTTGTCCGGGGCTTTATGCCCCTGGTAGGGCCACCCAAGGCAAACTGGTCCTAGGTGAGGGATGAAACAAAGAGCGGTTGAACAAAACTCCAATGATGAATCAAACCTTTGGACAACGTTTTCCCTTACCCGGACGCGGGTCACCGGGGACCCCTCTGGAGACAGGCCTGGTGGGGCTCAATGGCGAGCGCCTGGTGGCCGGGTCTGCACCCATGGGGCTCGGCCGGGCACAGCCCGAAGAGGTAACGTGGGTCCCCCTTCCCATGGGCTCACCACCTATGGGAGAGGCCAAGGAGGTCGGGTGCAGTGTGAGTTGGGTGGTGGCCGAAGGCTGGGACCTTGGTGGTCTGATCCTCGGCTACAGAAACTGGCTCTTGGGACGTGGAATGTCACCTCTCTGAAGGGGAAGGCGTGCATGAGGTCGAGAGGTTCCGGCTAGATATAGTCGGGCTCACCTCGACGCACAGCTTGAACTCTGGAACCAATCTCCTTAAGAGGGGCTGGACTCTCTACCACTCTGGAGTTGCCCCCGGTGAGAGGCGGCGAGCGGGTGTGGGCATACTTATTGCCCCCCGACTTGGAGTCTGTTCATTGGGGTTTACCCCAGCCTTCGGGTGGGGGGACGGGTCCTAACTGTTGTTTGTGCGCATGCGCCGAACAGCAGTTTGGAATACCCACCCTTTTTGGAGTCCCTGGAGAAGGTGCTAGAGGGCATACCTTCTGGAGACTCCCTTGTTCTGCTGGGAGACTTCAATGCTCATATGGGCAATGACAGTGAGACTTGGAAGGGCGTGATTGGGAGGAATAGCCCCCCCCCCCCGATCTGAACCCGAGCAGAGTTTTGTTATTGGAGTTCTGTGCTCGTCACGGATTGTCCATAATAAACACCATGTTCAAGCATAGGGGTGTTCATATGTGCACTTGGCATCAGGACACCCTAGGCCTCAGTTCGATGATCGACTTTGTGGTCATGTCGTCGGACCTGTGGCCATATGTCTTGGACACTCGGGTGAAGAGAGGGGCGGAGCTGTCAACTGATCACCACCTGGTGGTGAGTGGGCTTCGATGGTGGGGGAGGATGCCGGTCAGGCCTGGTAGGCCCAAACGTGTTGTGAGGGTCTGCTGGGAATGTTTGGCAGAGTCCCGTCAGAAGTAGCTTCAACTCCCACCTCCGGCAGAACTTCGACCACGTCCCAAGGGAGGTGGGGGACATTGAGTCCGAATGGGCCATGTTCCGTGTCTCTATTGTTGAGGCGGCTGACCGGAGCTGTGGCCATAAGGTGGTCGGTGCCTGTCGTGGCGGCAATCCCCGAACCCGTTGGTGGACACCGGCAGTGAGGGATACCGTCAAGCTGAAGAAGGAGTCCTACAGGACCTTTTTGTCCTGTGGGACTCTGGAGGCAGCTGATAGGTACCGGCAGGCCAAGCGGAATGCGGCTTTGGTGGTTGCTGAGGCAAAAACTTGGGCGTGGGAGGAGTTTGGGGAGGCCATGGAGAACGAGTTTCGGACAGCTTCGAGGAGATTCTGGTCCACCATCCGGCGTCTCAGGAGGGGGAAGCAGTACAGTGTCAACACTGTATATGGTGGGGATGGTGCGCTGCTGACCTTAACTCGGGACGTTGTGGGTCGGTGGGGGGAGTACTTTGAAGACCTCCTCAATCCCACTAACATGCCTTCCAATGAGGAAGCAGAGCCTGGGGACTCTTCTCCCAGAAGGCACTGTTCCGAGGAAAAATCAAAACTAAGCAAAGGTAACACCGTAAAAAAAATAGAATTTTTGATAAAAACTGAGAGGAAATTAACAGGTGAAAATACAGCAAGAAGTAGGCAACTCGATGGAGCTAAGCTAACTTGCTTCTGTCAATCACCCTGGGTCACATGGGCACCCCATAATTGGTAAATATCATATAATATCTTATATTCTATTTATGTTATGCTAGATAAGATGCAAAAGTTGATATGCTTGCTGGACGTATATTTAATTTCATTTTACATTGCTTATTTTAGATAATTTTTAAGAGTAATAATTATTTAAAACAGGAGAGGTAAATGTGCAGTAGATCAGATGAGAAAGTTTTACTTATTTTATATTTTAATTTTGGCTAGAATGCAATATAGTTAAATAAATAAGTTTAAGTAAAATTAGTACCATTGGGTGATATTATAAGCAACATATAAGAAAATCTGTGTTACAGCTGCTATCAGGTGGCCAACTGAAGCATAACTACACAAAAAACTGTAGAATGGTCATGATATTAGAGATAAAGTGGCCATTGCCAAAAAAATCTTCACCACAAGATTTGAGAAATATGAGAAATATGCTACTCTCTCTATACCTAAGGTGATCGTCTTGTTACACAACCAAAATACATTTCATTCAGTATAATGCAAATTTCATTAAGTGACATGTCATTACAAAAATGAGAACAATAAAATCTACAAACAGCCTTATAGCAGTTGTTCATCTTTAATGTCAATAGTTAACTGAAAGCTTTAGTTTGTTGAGAACTATTAAGTGCTGCTTGATATGAAAATAGCATACTTATTTCACCTATTCCATCAACACTAGATAGTCTTGTTGACTACTATAACTCAGCCCTTCATCCAGCACTAGATAAAACAGCTCCTTTAAAACATAAGGAGGTTTATATGGTATAATTCAGAGCTACGATCTATGAAAACAACTGGCTGACGCCTTGAGAGAATGTCATGTAAAGACTGGCCTCAATAGTCACATCCAGGCTTTCTCTGTCCGTCAAAGGGCTTACAGGGATGCACTAACTGCAGCCAAGAACACACATTATGGCAGAATAATAGAAAGTGGCCATGAAAACCCAAGGATTTTGTTCTCTGTAGTTAATAAATTACTTTAACCTGCATCTGGCCCAATTACCTCCTCTCCTGAAGTCTGTGAATAATTCCTCCACTTTTTCCGCAATAAAATTAAAGATCTAAATAATTCAACTAACATAAATCCATCATCCTTTATATCCTTCCCTGTCTTCCCACTCCATCCAGCTCCTTTTCTAAATTTTCACCAGTCACATCAGCTTTGTAAGATGAGGCTAACTACTTGTGTACTGGACCCCATCCCCACCATACTTCTTAAATCCTGCCTTCATGCCATAATCCCGACTGTTACGACAATAATCAATACATCCCTTGGGTTTGTGCCATCCACTTTTAAAATCGCTTCTGTAACCCCCATGTTAAAAAAGTCTGGTCTTGATGGTGACGATCTTAACACTTTTCGGCCTATTTCCCACTTACCTTTTCTGTCAAAAGTTATTGAGTGTGTTGTAGCCTCCCAGCTCACCAATTACTTAACCTCTAATAATTTGATGGAACACTTTCAGTCTGGTTTCAGGGCGCAGCACAGCCGTGAAACTGCTCTTCTTCAGGTAACCAATAAGTTGCTTATGGCAGCAGATTCTGGACAAACCAGCATATTAATTTTGTTAGACCTCAGTGCAGCATTTGACACTGTCAGACATGACATTCTACTGTCCAGAATGAAGAACATGATGGGTATCTCTGGCACTGCCCTCCAGTGGTTCAAGTCTTATCTGACCGATAGGCAAGAGTTTGTTAGTCTTGGCAACAGCAGGTCCAGCACAACACCAGTCATACAAGGAGTTCCTTAGGGCTCTGTCCTCTGCCCTCTTCTCTTCTGTATTTATATGCTTCCCCTTGGCCATATTATTCATAGCTATGGACTGGGTTATCATTTTTATGCCAATGACACTCAACTCTATTTCAATGTCAAAAGTGTAACTTCATCAGAGTTTTCTCAGCTCACAACTTGCCTCAGTGAAAATTAAATTGCAACAAAACTGAACTCCTGAAAATTGGCACTAAAGCTCTACTTAAGAAAATGAGCTCCTTTTCAGTCACTCTTGACGGTGATCTCATCAGACATTCTTCTGATGCAAGGAATCTTGGTGTCATTTTTGATTCCTCCCTTTCTTATTCCGCCCACATAAACCACATTAAGAAACTTACTTACTTTCACCTCCGTAACATATCCCGTGCTTGCTCATTCCTCTCCTTTTCTAATGCTGAGAAACTTCTCCATGCTTTTATCCCATCCCGCATTGATTATTGTAACTCACTTCTGGCAGGTGCCCCTTCTAATCTTATATCACAGCTCCAGTTGATTCAAAACTCTGCTGCAAGAGTCCTTAATCAAACCAGCAACAGTAAGCACATCACACCCATCCTGCTTCACCTTCATTGGCTCCTTGTGTCTTACAGGATTTAATATAAAACTCTATTAATAACCTACAAAGCTTTAAATGGCCTTGCACTGGACTACATCAGTGACCTTCTAAATCACTATCCTCCTGTTCGCCTACTAAGGTCCTCTGATTCTGGAAATCTTGTTGTGCCTCACACTAACCTGCACTCTATGGGTGATGGGGCCTTCAGCTCCATATCACCCAGACTTTGGAATGACATCCCGAAAGTAATAAGATTAGCTGACTCCATTCATTCTATTAAAAAACAACTTAAAACTCATCTATTTAGGAAGTCTCTTAACATTCTGCCCTTTCTTTCAGTTTACATCTCTGTCCAGGTGCTCAGGATAATTTGTGTGTCTGTTATATCACAAATTAGGTTATTTGTTAGGTTTTTCTTTTAGTATTGAATTTAGTATTTTACTCTGGTTTATTGTTCTTTATTCTATTTAATGCTTTGTTATCTGTTTCATTGTTCTATTCAGGAAAACATTTGTATCCAATGTTACATATACCCTGCTGTTTTTTTTCTAAGACTCTGTGAAGCGCCTTGAGTATGGGAAAGGTGCTATATAAATAAAATGTATCATTATTATTATCACTGATGGAAATCAAGATGATGCAGTGATTAGTGTTTTTGCCTCTCAACTTCCTCTAGGAAATTCCATTCCCATGACCCATGAATGATAAAAGCTGCTTTAGAAAATGTATGGATGGACCATTACTCAGTGTATAAAGAGACATTTTAAATGTACATAAAGAAAACAAATTCAAAATACTGGCTAGTTTATTTTCTTGTATGATACTATGTATGATATTAATTTTATCGTTAAACTATTATATACATTCACTGTATTTTCATAGCAAACTTCTCATTTCTTCTGCAGAAGCTTCAGTATAATATAAGGAAACAATAGTTACTCAATGATTGGAAAACTTAAAATGCAACAATGTAACAGAAGTAGTTATTGACTACTTAATCTTCCAGCAATTTAACAAGCTTCCAAGTTACTTTAATTCAGTGAGCACAGATCCACCCTTACTAAATGTAAAGTACTGGAGCTTTTGTCGGATATTTTCATTTTTTGATCAAATTTTTATTGGAAAAAATAAGTGAAGTACATAAAGAAGCACGATATATACAAAAACAGATAATTTCCATGACTCTTGAGGAAAGGTAATACACAGAACAGAGAAAATGGCTAAATGAAGTCTGTGTGACAAAACAGAGGGCAACAGACCACAGCCTGAATGAAAAAGAGTAGGCAATGAAGAGGATGAGCCCTGATTGTCATCAATCACCCTAGTCAAAGTGAGTCTAATCTACCAAAAAGGGACCTTCAGGATTCAAAATTAAGCCTAGAAACCAAAAAACAGCCTCACTCCAAACTTGAGTAGAGCCTGCACAACAATATAAAGGAGTGAACGCCTGTATAACCACAATCTCAGAAAGGAAAATGAGGAAAATGTAAAAACTTCTGGGCCACAAAAACCAAAGCAATTATTCTTTACAATTGGTGAGTTCAGTACCAGAAAATGCTCAAAATCAAAACATGAACAAAATAAAAATGAATAAGTAAGCAACACCAATCCACAATCCCAATATTCTTAATAGAGAAACACAGCCTAAGTCCCAATCCCAGAAAAACATAAAAGAAGCACTTACTGTAAGACTCAATACTCCAGAATTAACTGACTAGTGGAAAGCCCATTTAGTAAAACTGCCACATTGGCACAATGCTAGTATAGGAAGAGAATGGAAGTCAAAAATAGAAAAAGGGAATCTATATCTATATGTTACCATAATATTAGGATTACAGAATATACTGTTTCTATTAAAAAAAGTTGAATTGTGTGATAGAGCAGAAAACAAAGGGCTCAGAAGGAAAGAAAAAAGGATAAGGCAGCAATAGCCTCATTAAAGTCTAAACTGGCCTCATGTTCATGGTACGGCCTCCAAGACACAGACCGGGAACAGACAGGCGAAGGTACAAACCTGCCAGGATCTGACACAATAGCATCAGCAGCTTCAGCTCTAGCCGAGAGAGTTAGTAGGAACGAAACTGCAAGTGAGGTGGGCAAGGAGCATTTTTGGAGCATCATTGGAGAAAAGCATGGTCTTTTCATCCCTACTGTCAACTTCAGCTAATTCCCCCCGCAAGTCTGCGACATCATCTCCTATTAAACTTGCAATTCCACCTACAGAGATCAGGGAAGATCGAAACGCACTCTCTGAGCTGAAAGTAATGATCACCGCACTCAGGGGAACATAAATGATATATGCTGAGATGTAAAGAAGAACAATTGAGAGATAAAGAATGAAATAAAGGTCCTAAAGGAGAAAAATGAAAAACTACATCTGGATATGAAAGACCCGGAGCAACATTTAAGTACTAAGTTTACTATAACCTTTAAAGACATGCTACAAAAAACAGATGAAAAAATACTGGAAAATACAAGTAAATTAGACAGAAAAATTAAAGTACTTGCTGCTCAGCTTGAAGATGTTAAGCAAACGTACACGACCCCTATTGAAATAGTTGAACAATTGGCTTCTGCAACAGCTTCAAAATCAGTATACAATGTTCTCACGAACAAATTGGCAACACTGGACAATACCTGTAGAATGAACAACATGAGAATTGATGGTCTTCCTGAAAAATGGGAAAGTCCAAACCCAGTGAATAAAATATCTGGAGAGGACTTTAAATCTGACATCAAGATCTCTGCAGCCTACAATATATGTGGATCAAATGCCACAAAACCAAAAAGCCTAATTGTTTGTTTCGAGAAGCTGAAAGGCTTAAGGCATTCCGATCCCAATTCGCCCCTGTGTGAACTGTATTTCTCGTTGTTGGTGGCCACAAGAAACGCCAATCTACATTGGAAAGCAGAGCGTCAAAGGACCTTGCTGCGCTTCAACGCTTCAATAGGCGGAGATGATTTAAAAGATGGCGTGAAGATGCTGCGCTCCAAATTGCGGTGTGAATACTGTCTTTCAGCCAAGTTGCCCCGAGATCCTCCCTTTGATCCCTGGCACAAACGTCCCTTTACTTAGCAGATGTGGAGCAATATCCTGCGGTCTGTCCCATGCCGTGGAATTGCCATTTTACTAAGTTGCCGTAGGGTCCTTCTTCGATCCGCGTGGCCAGAACATTCTTAACTTACCTGTCTTAACGATCTCTTGGAGTCAAGTCAAGTAAGTCAAGAGTATTTATTGTCATTTCATCCATATACAGTAGTACAGCATACAGTGAAACGAAACAACGTTCCTCCAGGACCATGGTGCTACAATTGATTACTAAAAAGTAAAGTTATTTTTTAAGCTTCAGTCATTATATTGAAATTGTCTTTTTGTTAAACCTTATTTAAAGTAACCAGCCTTTTATAGTTTTCTTAGTTTTTTTTTCTTTCTTTAACACCATTCTCCTTAAACAGTCTAAATATAATAGACCACATTATTAGTCTATTGCATTTAGACTGTATCTTCACAAGATATCTCAGTTTTAACTTTCTTCACACTGCTACTGGGGGGTTCATTTTGCTCTAGACATGTCTCCTACTTTCGGCATGTCAGAGGATCATGATTTTGTGAAGTGTGGCTTGCCTTACTTGCCGAAGCACATTGGGAGGGTGGGGTGTATCTATTGGGTGGAGAGAAAGAGAGAAATGCTATTTCTATTTTAGCCCTTATACCCCAATAACAGTTAGTGACAACATAACAATATGCTTCATACCTGTATCACTTGGCAGTAATATGAATTCTATGTCAAAGCTATTGTATGTACAATGTACTACCTTAACCTAAGACTACAAAATGTTAACAAAGGTTCATATCTATACACTGTGGGATACAGCCTGGAAACAGACAGGTAGACATCGTTTTATCACCCAACACACGTTTATTATACATGACTATATACAAGTAAGTGCACACAACCCCAGTACTTCCCCAAAGTCCAGGCCTTCTTCCACTGTGCCCTTTCCTCAGGTCCGCCTCCACTCCTCTCCTCCGAGCTCTGTCCAGCTACACTCCCGACTTAAGCTTAAGCTATCGAATGGAGGAAGGCGGCCCCTTTTATCCCCACCCGGATGTGCTCCGGGTGCCTCCTGATGAGCTTCCGCCGGCCCTTCATGGTGTGGCGGAAGTACCGCTGCGCACCTGGAAGCACTCCGGGTGTCGCTGGTCTTCGTCCCCCCCAGGGTTCTTCAGGCATCCAAGCTCTGTTCCTGTGGTCCCCATACCATCCAGGGCGGCTGCCCTCTTGTGGTCAGGAGGAGGTGTAGTCCCTCTTTCGGTCCTTCCGGGTGTCCCGGCTGGGTACCGCCCCCAGCCGCTTGCCACAAAACCTAACGCGAATGATACAGCTTTCTTCCAAAACGTATTTGCATCTAACCCTAATGTGAACACTCACAAAATTATAATTGCCGGAGACTTTAAAAGTGTTTTAAATTCAAACCTGGATAGATCCTCAGGTACAACAGCAATAACATCTAATACTGCAAAGATTATTACACAGTATGTAATAGATCATAACTTATCTGACCCATGGAGGTTCTTAAATCCTAACCTAAGAGTATACTCCTTGTTCTCGCCCGTACATCATTGTTACTCTTGTAAGTGTGACGCTGTTGTTACCTCTGACCATGCCCTTCTGATCATTGAGCATAGATTACTGCGTCCTATTCACTCATCTTGTAGCTGGCATCGTAACCCCCTGTCATTAGCTGATGAGAACAGTACAGAATTCATATCCAAGCAAATTGATTATTTTTTGAGACAAATACATCCTCAGAGGTCTCAGCAGGTATACTCTGGGAAACTCTGCAGGCATTTTTAAGAAGATAGATTATTTCATATCTTTCTCACAAAAATAAACTGGAAACCAAGAAGGCATCTGAGTTAATCAGCAAAATTACCAGAATGGATATGGGATATACCAGATTTCCAAATAAGGCACTCTATAGAGAAAAGACAGGCTTTGCAATCACAATTTAACCTATTGACTACTAAAGAAATGAAACAACTTATCTTTAAATTGCAACATCATTATTATGAATACAGAGAAAAGGCCAAAAAAATCTTAGCCCAAAAAATCCCAACAGTCCTTATATTCTACTCAGTTTAAAGAAGATAAGATACAATCTAATGAGCTTTGTGATTCATTAGAGATACCACAGCTAGATACTCTTAGTGCTGTGAACATGGATAAACCCCTGACACTTTCAGAATTACTAGATGCTATAAACTCACTTTAAAGTGGGAAAGCAGCCCGCTCTGATGGCTACCAGGTGGAATTTTATTAAAAAAAATCTCAAGTTAGCTCCACCATTATTAGCAACGTTTAAAGAAGCTAAAGATAAAAAAATTCTACCTCAATCTTTTCGCCAAGAATTAATTACCATCTTTCCTAAGAACAAGGACCTACTGTGATGTGCGTCATACCGACCAATCTCTCTTCTGAATAACGATGTTAGAGATACTTTCCAAAGTTCTAGCCAGAAGGATTGAGAAAGTGCTTCCTTCTCTAATATTACAAGACCAAACAGGATTTATTAAAGGTAAACCTTTAACTTCTAACCTTCAACATTTGTTTAATATAATAAATACACCCACACTACATCTAATTCCCCAGAGATCTTTTTATCTTTAGATACTTTAAAAATTTGATATGGTTGAATGGGACTACCTATTCACCACGTTACACAAATTTAGGTTCAGCCCAAACATATGTGCATAGATCAAACTACTTTATACTACCCCTGAAGCCTCAGTTTGTATTAACATTATTTCAGATCAGTTCAAACTACAACATGTTACTCGACAAGATGCCCATTATCACTGTTGCTCTTTGCAATCAACATTGAAATGCTGCCTGTATACTTTCAAAATGCATTTGAGATAAAGGGGATTTTTCAGAGAAGGACTTGAACAGAAAATATCACTATATGTAGATGATATGGTACTGTATATATCTGACCCACAAAATTCTGTGCCAGCAGTCCTAAATGTAATGAGATTTCCAAAAGATATCTGGACTTAAAATCAATTAGAATAAAAGCATGCTTTTTCTAGTGAATTCTCTAGCACATAATATTAGACTGGACACCTTCCCATTTACCTTAGCAGATCAGTTTAAATATCTAGGGATAAAAGTTACAAGTAAATAGAAAGCTCTTTTTCAACAAAATTTTGCTGTTTTCATGGAAAAAACTAAACAAGTTACTAGAAGGTCTACTCTCCACCTTACGTTAGCAGGGAGAATCAACACTGTTAAGATGACCATCCTTCCCAAGCTGCTCTTCCTATTTCAAAGTACCCCCATATACATTAACAAATCATTTTTTAAAGAAATTAGACTCAATCATAACACATTTATTTGGAATTCAAAACATCAACGCATCCAAAGGCACTACCCAACTTTCAGTTTTATTACTGGGTGGCAAATATACAAGCTATAAAGAACTGGACATTGATGAATAGCCATAAGCCTGGTCTGCAATAGAAAAAAAATCTTGCAGTACATCTTTATATTCCTTACTCTGTGCCCTAGTTAATACAAACTACCATCATTAAAATAGAAATTAATTTACCCTTCATTCTCTCAGAATATGAAACAAATGTAGGAAGCAATTTAAGACAGAAAAACTTTTATCTGTTGCACCTCTACATAACAACCACCTTTTTCCACCCTTTCAAAAATATACACTATTCAATGTTTGGAAAATGTCCAGGATTAAAACACTTAGAGACTTGTACATAGATAATATCTTTGCATCCTACGATTACGCTTCAAATACAACTTCTCATCAACACAATTCCTCCTCTACTTTCAAACTTTGCTAAACAGATCCTGCCCAAGCTTCCTCACCTTCCACCTTGTTCTATTTTGGAAGAATTATTGATCAGTCTTGAAGACTCAGATAGAATCTCTATAATTCATAAAAATATTTTAAAATCTCTTCCTTTCAAAGACCCATGAGTACATTGGGGAAAGGATCTGTCACTTAATATTTCAGAAAAGGAGTGGAAGGCAGCCATTCACAGAATACATTTGAGCTCTATATATACAAAGCATTCAGTCATTCAACTTAAAATCTTTTATTGACCGTATTTATCTAATTTAAAACTGTCCAATTTATTTCCAGGGGAAGATTCAACCTGCAAACGTTGCAGTCTAGCTCCAGCCTAACTGGGCCACATGTCCTGGGCATGCACCAAATTAACAACATTTTGGACAAAAATCTTTGCATGCCTATTAGTCAACCTTGGTATCACATTCACTCCTAACCCATTAACAGCTGTGTTTAGTGTACTCCCAGACAGCCTTAAAGTGGAGAAGGACAAACAAACTGCAATTTCCTTTACTGCACTACTAGTATGTACACTTATCTTGCTTTCCCACCCCACCACCCCTAAGTTAGTGAGTAACCGATGTTCTGTACTATCTGAAATTGGGAAAAATCTAGTTCTCACTTAGAGGATCTATTCAAAACTTTTTAAAAATATAGTAGGATCTAATCAATAACATTTTAGAATAGGCTTCCATTTCAGGGAAAAGGATACCCTTCTTTTCTTGCTCCTTTTATAGAATAGCTTTGGTTGCTGGCTCTTATCTCTTTCTCTTGGGGGGTGGGGGTCGAATTTTGCTTTGATTTGTTAAATTTGACTTGACTGTATGGAATGTTATCTGTTCCTAATTAAAATCAATAACATTTTTAAAAAAAGTTTGCCAATTGTGCATTATCTGGATGATACTTTAAATAAAAGGTAATTTTTTATTTTTTGTTTCTATCACTCTGACGTAATTTTAAAGGGTGCAAACAGAATAATTAATAATCTGTTGGACAATTAAATGTCTAAAATAATGTTAAGTACTGTATATACTTCCAGAATAATTAGCACACATCATAAACAGGAAACCAAAGCCTCATAGGAATGACATTTGGAATTAAAGACAAGAATTTAACTAATGAGTGATGCAGGTTTTCGCACATTTTGAGCATACAACTGGATAACTGTAATGTGGATTATGCAACACGCAACATGAGATTTTTTTTTCTTTTTCCAATGACATTTTTAACATCATTTGTCATTGTACAGCATTAGCCACTATTGGTTTCTATTAAACCATAAAAGTTTTTTCTATATTCTGCATGAAAACATGACATTAAACATTTTTCTCAGCTGCCATTATAAACTACAAGGAGTATGTAACATACAAAGAAAATATCATTTTTCAGTGGAGTAATCCTTTAACTACGGATCTGACTTTGGGCCAATATTTGGTTGGAGAAGAGATAAGAGCATTTAACTAACAATGTATCTACGGGGAATAGTGTTCATTTTAATAATGTCCAAACAAGAACAAGAAAATACAGAGATATGTGTCTACGAACAGATGGAATCTTGGATGCTTTTAGAGACACAGCAATAATTGGAGATGATATGGAATAGTGGGTTTGTGGCCTAACAATCAGGAGCTCATGTCTCTATTGTAAAAAAAAATCTTTGGGAGGGAGACTAGGGAGACAAGACATGATCTTCTCAGAAGACAATTTGAAGTCCCGCGAGAAACACTTTAACTTGCTTCCAGCTTTTAAAAGAATGGCAAGTGACAAACAAAACACACAGCCAGCAGATGATCTGACCGCTTCTCCTTGCGTGCGTTCAGCCACCTTAACCCCTTGCCCCACTTCACAACACGAGCGGCAGAGACACAAAGTGACAAAAGGACAGCTGCTGTATAGGCTTTGAAATGATCATGCAGCAAGACAAGCAGAACAGGCAGCTCACCAGCAGCAGAAAGACAGCAGATGATCCGACAGCATCTCCTTATCGTGCGTTCAGCCGCACCCCCTTCACAACGTGAGCAGCGTTATACGTCCGGTGAGAAAGAGATGTAACCACTCCCGGGGCCGGAAATAAAAGACAAGTATTGTTTTCACAAAAGTTTTAAAGTAAAAGTGAAAATAATGCATATGTAACAATTCCCATGAAAATAACAATCTCTTTAAATTGTATATCTGGTAAACCAAACCCAATGGTGGGCGATTTAAAATTTTAATTTTATTTTACTTTTTCGATTTAATATTTTTAAATAAATAAATAATTACCTGACTCGTGGGTGTGCGTGCTCATGCAGTTGCAGGAGGTTGGTGAGGTAATTGACGTGAGATGCACCTGTACGTGAGGGTGTGGTATTTCTCAGTTGCTTCATTGTCTTTCTGCAGTTTGCGATTGAAGTGCTGCGTCCACGGAGGCATATAAGGGGGAGCCAGCATTATAAAAGGGAAAGATAGAGAAGATTGGAGAAAAAAGAAAAGAAAAACAAAGTGGAGGTTAACAGATTGGAGAGAAGAAGGCAGGCGGCGGCAGAAGCCAGTGCATGTAAGTGTGTAGACAACAGGAGGAAATAGAAGGCAGGCAGCCTGGTGGAAGTCCCTTGCGGAACATGCAGCCAGCGCTCAGGAGTTGAAGGAGGTCACTCTGGTGGAGTGATCTGGGAGCTGGAGAGTGACGTGGTGCTGGGTGATGCAACTTGCCTCATTAGTTCAGGAAGGCAGCAGGAGTTGGTGAGACTCAGATGGGGAGCCCTGCTGCAGCCATGGACAGTAAGCCTGGGTTCAAAGTGGGAAGCCCTGCTGGGAGCCACAAGACATCAGGGACCCAGACCCATGGAAAAAGGTCAACAGCACCTGTTGGTTTGATGTCTCTCCAGGCTGCAAAATCTGAGCTGGATAAGCTGGGAAGACGCCCATTTTCAAAGGGATGTACCAGGGACTGCATTTTTAAAGGACAGGTTCCTGCCATGTTTTTCACCTCGCTGTTAAAGAATTACTTACTTGACTGATTTTATGGATTATTTATTTATTTATTGTACTATTTATTTGGACGCAGTGTTTTTTCACTGTTTTTAATCATACAACCAAGGTACTATTTCACCTACCCCTTGCTATATTTGTGTGTTGTGTTCTCATCCCCTGGCTCATCCCTTAGGTACATTATCAGAGGTAGTGGGTTCAAGAGGCTCCCTGGAAGGACCTGGGAGCATGGGTCTGACCGCAGATGACTAGGTGCTGTGCCAAATTAGAAAGGTCAAGAGTTAAAGATGCTAAGATTCACACTGGGTGTGACGAGGATGGATAGGATTAGAAATGAGTACATTAGAGGGTCAGCTCAAGTTGGATGGTTGGGAGACAAAGTCAGAGAGGCGAGATTGCGTTGGATTGGACATGTGCAGAGGAGAGATGCTGGGTATATTGGAAGAAGGATGCTAAGGATAGAGCTGCCAGGGAAGAGGAAAAGAGGAAGGCCTAAGAGAAGGTTTATGGATGTGGTGAGAGAGGACATGCAGGTGATGGGTGTAACAGAACAAGATGCAGAGGACAGAAAGACGTGGAAGAAGATGGTCCGCTGTGGCAACCCCTAACGGGAGCAGCTGAAAG
>NC_041405.2:61398253-61498253 GCF_900747795.2 Erpetoichthys calabaricus | reverse complement strand
GTTCTCAATTGTTTAATTAATTTTTTGCTCTTCGCTGTTTGCTGCTCTTCCTCCATTTCCCCCTACTTCGTTCTTTTATCTCGCGAATATGTTATTGCAATCCTTAACGGGAGCGTTTCAATAAACTGATTGAAAATAGTTTTGCATTTACCTTTTTAGTAAAAGGCGAGCTTTTAAGCCTGAGAAATGACCCCGTAAATGCACACGTTTAATTGGACATGTGTTAATATGTATGGTTACACAGTATTAAAAGACAGTGAACAACGTCAGTTACCTTTGTTCCCGCGTTTGATAAAAGGTGAGCTTTTAAGCCTGAGAAATCACCCCGTAAATGCACACGTTTAATTGCACATGTGTTAATATGTATGCTTACACAGTATTAAAAGACAGTCAAAAATTAACGTCATTTACCTTCGTTCCCGCGTGTGACTCGTGCTGTAAATGTCTTCCTTGTTTTTAGTTCACGTGATTACGTAGGAGGCGTGATGATGCGATACGTGACTCCGCCTCCTCCATTACAGTGTATGGACAAAAAATATGTTCCAGTTATGACCATTACGCTTTGAATTTCGAAATGAAACCTGCCTAACTTTTGTAAGTAAGCTGTAAGGAATGAGCCTGCCAAATTTCAGCCTTCCACCTACACGGGAAGTTGGAGAATTAGTGATGAGTGAGTCAGTCAGTCAGTGAATCAGTCAGTCAGTCAGTCAGTCAGTGAGGGCTTTGCCTTTTATTATTATAGATATGTGTATATGTATGTATATATATATATATATATATATATATATATATATATATATATATATATATATATATATGACAGCAACACTCATAACAATGACAACACAATTACATTGACAATCATGTTACGTTATTTTTAAAATGTTTCCTTTACTTTTTCATAACCTCTTTAACACACTACTTCTCCGCTGCGAAGCGCGGGTATTTTGCTAGTATATATATATATGACAGCAACACTCATAACAATGGCAACACAATTACATTGACAATCATGTTACATTATTTTTAAAGTGTTTCCTTTTCTTTTACATAACCTCTTTAACACACTACTTCTCCGCTGTGAAGCGCGAGTATTTTGCTAGTAAATAATAATTTCTTGCCTATGATTAAATCTTGCCAGTATGATGCTATTGTTATTTCTGACCATGCACCTCTGATCTTGGAGCTAAAGTCACTGTACCCCACACACTCACCTCGTAGATGGCTTCTTAACCCACTTCTATTAGCAGACAAGAACTGTACAGAATTCATATCCAAACAAATCATTTTCTTCCTAGAGACAAATACATCCTCAAAGGTTTCTGCAGGAATACCCTGGGAAACTCTAAAGGCCTTCTTAAGAGGAAAGATTATTTCATATCTTTCCCACAGGAATTAATTAGAAACCAAGAAAGTATCAGAACTAAAAAGCGAAATTACTAGAATAGATGAAGAACATGCCAGGCTTCCAAGCGAGGCTCTACATAGGAAAAGGCAGGCTCTGCATTCAGAACTCAACCTCTTGACAACTAAAGAAACTGAACAAATAATTTATAAATCCAGACATCATTACTATGAACACAGAGAGAAAGCTAATAAGCTTTTAGCTCAACAAATCCACAAGCAAGAAGTTCGCAATGCAATCCCAGTAATCACCAACACGAACAGAGACGAAATCATTGACCATAAAAATATAATGCACACATTTATAGACTACTATAAATCCTTATATTCTACTGAGTTTAAAGAAGATAACACACAATCTAATGCATTTCTGGATACATTACAGTTACAACAAATAGATACTTTTAGTGCGGAGGAACTGGATAAATCTCAATCAGAATTACTAGATGCTATAAAGTCACTTCATGGCGGGAAAGCAGCAGGCCCTGATGGCTACCCTGCAGAATTTTATAAGAAATTCTCCGCTCAGCTAGCTCCCCTCCTATTAGCAACATTTACAGAAGCTAGAGACAATCAAATTCTACCTCAAATTTTTTGCCAAGCATTAATCACCGTCTTTCCTAAACAAAATAAGGACTTATTACAATGTGCATCATACAGACCGACTTCACTTCTGAATAGTGATGTTAAGATACTCTCAAAAATCATAGCTAGAAGGATGGAGAAAGTGCTGCCTTTGATAATATCACAAGATCAAACTGGATTTATCAAGGGTCGACACTTATCCTCCAATCTTCGACACTTGTTTAATGTAATATACTCACCAACAAAGTCAAACACACCAGAAATATTATTATCATTGGATGCAGAAAAAGCATTTGACATGATTGAATGGAAATACCTTTTCACTACATTAGAGAAATTTGGGTTTGGCCCGAACATTTGTGCATGGATCAAACTACTGTATACCAATCCAGAAGCTTCAGTTTGTATTAACAACATTTGTTCAGACTACTTTAAACTAGAACGTGGTACCAGACAAGGATGCCCTTTGTCACCACTGCTATTTGTAATCGCCATTGAACCACTGGCGGTTCACTGTCGAAATGCTGATCAGATAAATGGGATTATCAGAGAAGGACTTGAACAGAAAATTTCTCTATATGCAGATGACATGGTACTGTATATATCAGACCCACAAAATTCTGTGCCTGTAGTTTTAACAGCACTTACAGAATTTCAAAAGATCTCTGGTCTCAGAATTAATCTGAATAAAAGTGTACTCTTTTCAGTGAATTCCTAAGCATATAATATTAGATTAGACACCCTACCTTTTATCATTGCAGATCAGTTTAAATACCTAGGGGTAAACATCACAAGTAAACACAAAGCTCTTTATCAACAAAATTTCGCCGTCTGTATGGAAAAAATTAAGCAAAATTTGCACAGATGGTCAATCCTTCATTTCACTCTAGCTGGAAGAATTAGCGTTGTTAAAATGAATATTCTTCCTAAGCTTCTTTTTTTATTTCAAAACATTACAATATACATCAATAAATAATTTTTTAAGCCAATTAGATTCAACCATAACCTCATTTATTTGGAACTGAAAACATCCACGTATCCAAAGAGCAACCCTTCAAAGACCTAAGGCAGAAGGTGGCATGGCTCTGCCTAACTTTCAGTTTTATTACTGGGCAGCAGCATACAAGCTATAAAAACCTGGACACAAATAGATGAACATACACAGGCCTGGGGGGTATTTTTCGTACGTGGATTACTCGTTTAGGCGGATGTAATTGTTGACGATTTGGCCTGATCCTGGATCTGTCGGTTTTTCGAAACTCTTGCTGGAAGTGTTGTCATAACAACACATCCTAATCCTCTAACCTGCTCGGAACAGGTTTGTTGTATGTAAACAAGGATTAGCTCACACACTTAATCAGTGTCCATTCATTCAGTCATGACTTCGCCTTCATGAATGAGCGACCAATTGATATCGGTACGCAAATTATAAGAAGAGAATTTCATATAGAGAGGGGTTTGCGCGATCGGCAAGATCCTTTATTGCTCCCGGAGGAAATTCTTTTCGAAAGATACTGCTTTAGCCGAGGGGGGATATTGTACCTCAAAAATTTATTAGGACCTTATATTCGAAGTCAAACTCGGCGAAGTTGGGCTCTCACAACTACACAGGCAGTATGCATTGCTTTGAGGTTTTTGCAAGCGACACTTTTTTTATATACTGTAGGCGATGCAGAACATTTATCTAAAAGTGCAGTTTGCCAGGCAATTTGTAAAGTCTGTTTGGCTCTGAAAGATTTCCTTCAGGTTTTCATAGTGTTTCCTGGACACCTGCGTGTGCAGACAAAAGAGGCGTTTCATGCCATTGCAGGTAGGTAATACACAGGTAAAAACACCCACGGTTCCATAAAGAATCTCACAATCAGCCTAACATTCTCATTACCCAGGATTTCCAAATGTGATTGGGGCACATGGGACTGATCAGAGTGGAGTTTGATCAAACATTATTTAGAAAATGTACCTCTCCTCCTGATGAATAATCAGACACAGTGTCTTCATCAAATATTTGACCTTCGTCAATATCTCGTTGGTCAGACACAGGTTCTAGTGATATGACAATCCCTACAACTGACCCAACAAAAAAAGAGGGCTATATGGAACCTACCTATGGCATGGTGTTCAGCAATACAGCAATTTTTGTGGCATTTTAAGTGTTTCATCTTTCAAAGGCAAATTTAAGCAATAGTGGTCACCTACCAGTCTTGCAGATTCTGAGGCTGTGTGCATGAACTTGATATCCACCTGCCACATTGCTTCCTTTTCTTCATAGTTATGCTCAGGAAAGTCTGTGTTGTACTGTTGATGCAACGAACAGTATCTTCAATTCCTACTATTAGCACATGATTGATTAAATGTTTAGGTAGTTTACCACCGTGCCTTGCAAACCACGGTGTGCTAGGTATGGTTTGCCACAGCTCAAAGACCCTTGGGATGTTGATACCTATTAAAAGATCAACTTCAGAGTGTACCAATGGCAGATTTACCTCCTCAATATATGTCAACTTATTGATGTCTTCTTGTCGTGGAATATTTTCTCTTCCCACTCAAACTGAGACCTGCTTATAGACCTTTGGCAAACCAGTATATTCATTATCATTAAAACCACAGACTTGCAAATCTGATAAAATATAAAATTTAGTTGGCACCTTTGAATCATCATTATGATTATGTACAGTTTTCAGGAACACTACAGTTATTCTTCCATGAAGGTTTAACCATCTCTGAAGATTTTCAGTACAAATTATAAGTTTACTATGGACAGAAATAGATGAACATACACAGGCTTGGTCCACAATAGAAATAAAATCCTGCAGTACTTCTTTATATTCCTTGTGTTACACCCCAATAAATACAAGTTATCGCCAATATATTAACAACCCAATTGTGCTTCACTCACTCAGAATATGGAACCAATGTAGGAAGTTGTCATGCTTGGGTCACAGAATTGCACAGAAGACAGAGGAGGTTGAAGAGACTGAAATTTTATTCAAACACTTCAAACAAACATTTGTCTCTTTAAAGGGTTTCAAACGTGCTCCTAAAAAGGAAAGAGTTGTCTGCTCCGTTTATCAATTAAAAGTAAGCTCGGGTTTCTTCTTCTTTGGAGGAATACGTGCCAGGAGCAGAAGAAGTCTGAGAGAGAGAAGGAGAGGCATACAATCAGTTTACAAATTGAAAGAAGCCCATACAGGCTTTTTAAGAAGGCGGAGCACCGCGCGAGAGGCATATTATGCGACAGAGCCGGCCAGAAGGGAACGGAGGAATGTAAAGGTAGTCTGTCAATGTTTTTTTTAGGGGTTTTCCCAGGGGCGTCTGTATTCTCTGGGGGTGCGATCAGCTCCGCAGCTCACACCCCCTCCCTCAGCTGTATTCACGTTTCCGTGAATCAAGCGATTCTCCAGACCAGGTTCAAACAGACGTGACAGGACATCAGCATTAACATGCTCAGAGCCAGGTCGATGCCAGACTATAAAACTGTAAGGTTGTAATCCCAAGAACCATCTCATGTGACGGGAGTTTGTATCTTTTTGACGGTATAACCATTGAAGTGGAGCATGATCAGTTACTAATGTGAAATTTCGTCCCCATAAGTAATACCGTAGCACTTCTACAGCCCATTTAATCGCCAAACATTCTTTCTCAATAGTTGAATAATTGCGTTCTCTGGGGAGTAATTTCCTACTCAAGTATGTGATAGGGTGTTCTTCCCCATCAAACACCTAGGACAGGACTGCACCTACTCCGAATGCACTTGTGTCCGTCTGTAGTATAAAATCTTTAGAGAAATCGGGATTTCGCAACACTGGATAAGAAGACAAAGCGATTTTTAAATCTGAAAAGGAACTTTCGCAAGGCTCTGTCCATACAATAGGGTGTTTTTTTTTTCCTTTAGTAAGCTCTGAGAGAGGAACAGCTCTATTTGCAAAGTCAGGGATGAATCTTCTGTAGTAATCCGCTAGCCCTAGAAAAGCGCGTACCTGTTTCTACGTTTTAGGATGTGGGTAAGCAAGCACCTCTTCTATTTTTCTTAATTGAGGACGAAGTAAACCCCTTCTCATGGAGTAACCTAGATAATGAGTTTCAGACATACCTAGTTTACATTTCTTAGGGTTAGCAGTCAACCCAGCTTGTTTCAGGCTATCAAGGACATCCTGGAGACGTTCTAAATGCGAATGCCAATCATTGCTGAAAATCACCACATCATCAAGATACACCCCAGAATATTCAGAATGTGGGCGCAATATCTGATCCATCATACGCTGAAACGTTAGAGGGGCCCCGTGAAGACCAAACAGGAGTCTTGTAAATTCATAAAGCCCATCAGGAGTACGCAAATGCTGTTTTCTCACAACTGTCAGCCTTATTCAAGCACCTAAAATCGATACAGAAGCAAACCGAACCGTCTTGCTTGGGAACTAACACGACCGGACTACACCAGTCACTTTTACTTTCTCGAATTACACCTAGCTCCAGCATCTTCTTGACTTCTTCGCGCACAATATTTCTTCGTGCTTCCAGGATTTGATACGGCTGCATCTGTACCCGGACACCGGGCTCAATAGTGATTTTATGTTCTGCTAAATTAGTGACGCCTGGCAAGTCTGAAAAAACATCAGTGTTCTGTTCAATCAAGGTTAATAATTCTGTCTTTTGTGAGCCACTTAAATCGTTACCAATGACAACATCAGTCTGAGAAACAGCAGCCAAGGAAGTGTAAACCTCTTGTTGGTCGTGCCACTTCTTCAAGAGATTAATGTGTAAAATTTGGAATGGTTTTCGTCGGCCTGGTATTCTAACCTTGTAATTTACCGGTCCCATACGATCCTCGATAATTGCCGGGCCCTGCCATTTAGGTAGGAACTTGTGCGGGTCAGACGGTACCAGTACTAGAACACAATCACCGGGTTTGAATTCGCGAAGCTGACTGCGTAAAGACGCTTCTGTGTTTCTTGCTCACGTTGTTGATGCTCCACAGCAATAGAAGAAAGTCTAGAAATTCTATCTTGTAACGAAACTACCCGCTCTGCAAAACTCTGCCCGAGAGATGTTGTCTCATGCCCTATCCATTCCTCCCGTACAACATCCAGGATGCCTCTAGGGCACCTGCCAAATAACAGCTCGAACGGACTCAAACCAGTGGATGCTTGCGGTGATTCCCGCACGGCGAACATAACAAAAGGCAGGACGGTGTCCCAAGTTGTAGGATCATTATGACCAACTTTTCTGATCATTTGTTTTAAAGTCTTGTTAAACCGTTCAGTCAAACCATTAGTCTGTGGATGGTAAATGGTGGTGCCCAATTTCTTAATAGCGAAACTATTACACACTATTTATTCAAACACTGCAAACAAACATTTGTCTCTTTAACTCTTTTAGGGTGGATGTCGACAGGAGGGGTTGAAGGGGAATGTTGACAAAAGTCGACATCCAGGGATAGAGGGCGACAATCAGCTGTTAATGGCGACAAAACTCACTGTCATGTCACAGGCATTCCCTCTGTGCTTGGAGGAATGCTAGACTTGTTGACTCAGCAACTAATCCTTGCGAGTTGCGAAATGTAAGCATTGGCAAGATGGCATCGACATGTCACAGGGGAGCGAAGCGAGAGCAGAAAAGAAAGCACTCGGCAGACAATGTTTTGCACATTATCGCGGAGTCGGACTGTGATTTTTCAGAATCGGATTTTATTGACAGTGATCAGGATATCGAACAAGAGAGTGAGAAGCCGGCATCGGCTGATCGGACACCAGTGGATGCTGCGCCAGCTGATCTGCTGCCAGATGAGTGCATTCGCACAGCCGATGCATCTACGGCAAGGTTCGCGTGGAAGGAATACACAGACATTGATCCGTAGGAGCCGAACTGGCTACCGGACTTCACAAGACGGCATGGCTTGCTGTTGGACACAACAGATCACCAGCTGCTGAACTACTTCAGGCTGCTCTCTCCTGATGCTGCTTTTCAGCTACTGTCAGACGAGACAAACAGGTAGGCAGATAAATTTTTTGAATCGCGGGCTGCACTTGCATCACATTCTCGTTTTTCAAAGTGGAAACCCACAACAAAAGACGAGATGAAGCGCGCTGTGGCATTACAAATAGAGATGGGACAGAACTGGTGATATAACTTCGTGGAGCATTGGTCCAAACGTGCTTTTTTCCCTTGGTGGCTTTTGACAGGTTTTGCAGTGTGATGATAGGTACGTGATGCTGCAAAGTTTTATTCACTTCTGTAATAAACAGAAGCAAATCCCATGGGGTGAGCCAGGCTATAACGCCATGCATAAAGTTCAGCCCCTGCTTGACATTGTGGAACCAACATAGAAACAATTTTATCAGCCTAGCTGTGATTTATCTGTGCATGAATCTGTGATAAAATAAAAGGGACACCTTTTTTTCTGCAAATATATGCCAGACAAGCCCACAAAGTATGGCATAAAGGATTTTGTACTGGCAGAAGCAAACACTGGTTTCTGCCTGAAAGTAATCACATATACAGGAAAGTATTTCTTTCAAAGAGAGAACTGTCCCTTGACAAGTCAGGTTGTGCTGGAGCTGCTTCAGGACTATGAACATTTGGGTCATGTTGTGTACATTTGGACAATTTTTATACATGCCCAGAATTGTTCATGGAGCTACAGAGCAGAGGAATTGGAGCTTGTGGCACAGTGAGGGTGAACAGGATACACATGGCTTCACAGTTGAAGCCAGACAGGCTGAAAATGAAAAGAGGTGACAATACGGTTTTCATGCGGGCAGAAAACTTGGTGGCAGTGGCATGGCATGATGGCAAACGGGTGACTTGTCTCTCTACAGTACACACTAACACTATATGTGAGAAAGTGCAGCAACAGACAATTGAAAAGTAGGCACCAAAGCAACACATATTGTAAGCAGTGCAATGTGGCAATGACTAAAATTGGCTGCTTTGAGCGAGATCAGACTTTGCAGGACTTTGCTGTGTAAAATGTATGTGATATGTATGTAATCATAGAGTATGCAGGCTCATACAACATGCAAGACAGTAACATTTGTCAAAAGTAAATATTTTTTGTTGATTTCAATTGCTTTGTGTTCTTTTTTTTAAAAAAAGTTAGTTTTTGGAAAAATATTCAGCCCTGGGAGAAAAGAAACAAAAAAAAATTAGCCCTAAAAGAGTTAAAGGGTTTCAAACGTGCTCCTAAAAAGGAAAGAGTTGTCTCCTCCGTTTATCAATTAAAAGTAAGCTCGGGTTTCTTCTTCTTCGGAGGAATATGTGCCAGGAGCAGGAGAAGTGTGAGAGAGAGAAGGAGAGGCATACAATCAATTTACAAACTGAACGAAGCCCGTACAGGCTTTTTAAGAAGGCGGAGCATCGCGCGAGAGGCATATTACGCGACAGAGCCGGCCAGAAGGGAACGGAGGAATGTGAAGGTAGTCTGTCAGTGTTTTTTTAGGGGTTTTCCCAGGGTTGTCTGTATTCTCTGGGGGTGCGATCAGCTCCGCAGCTCACAACGTATTTTAAGATAGAGAAGCTTTTATCTGTGGCACCCCTGCACGAGAACCACCTATTTCCACCATCTCAAATGTATGCAGTTTTAAATGTCTGGAAAACATTCAGGATTAAATCACTTAGAGATCTGTACATAGACAATGTCTTTGCATCCTACGAACAATTACACTCCAAATTTAACTTTTCAGCAACACATTTTTTTCACTACCTTCAAATTTGAAACTTCGCTAAACAGAACCTGCCCAATTGTCCTCACCTTCCACCTACAGTACCTCTATGCCAGAAAAAATATTGATCAGTCTTGAGGACGCAGACAGCATTTCCGTAATATATAAAACCATTTTACAGTCCCTCCTTTTCAAAGATCCAAGAGTACAGTGGGAAAAGAATCTCTCACTCAACATCTCAGAAAAGGAGTGGAAGGTAAGAATGCACAGAATTCACTCGAGCTCCATATGTCCAAAGCATAGAATTATTCAACTCCAATTTATATATCTCTCTCATTTAAAATTGTCCAAAATGTTTCCAGGGCAAGATCCAACCTGTGAATGCTGCAATCAAGTTCGGGCCTCACTGGGCCACATGTTTTGGACGTGCACCAAATTAACATCATTCTGGACCAAATTCTTTAAATGCCTTTCAGACAGCCTTGGAGTCACAATCCCTCCTAATCCACTAACAGCTGTGTTTGTGGTACTTCCAGGTGGGCTTAAAGTGGAGAAGGACAAACAAACTGTAATTGCCTTTACTACACTATTAGCACGTTGACTTATGTTGCTCATCTGGAAGAATCCTAACTCTCCTATTCTAAGTCAGTGGGTAACTGATGTTATATAATATTTGAAACTGGAAAAAATCAAATTCTCACTTAGAGGATCTGTACAAAACTTTTTCAAAACCTGGCAGGATCTAATCAATAACATTTTAGGGTAAGCATTTAAATAGAGGAAGCAGGTTCTCTCCCCTCTTTTACTCCATTTATCTTTATTCATTTATCCATCCATCCATCCATTGTCTCCCGCTTATCCGAGGTTGGGTCGCGGGGGCAGCAGCTTGAGCAGAGATGCCCAGGCTTCCCTCTCCCCGGCCACTTCTTCTAGCTCTTACGGGAGAATCCCAAGGCGTTCCCAGGCCAGTCGAGAGACATAGTCCCTCCAACGTGTCCTGGGTCTTCCCCGGGGCCTCTTCCCGGTTAGACGTGCCCGGAACACCTCACCAGGGAGGCGTCCAGGAGGCATCCTGATCAGATGCCCGAGCCACCTCATCTGACTCCTCTCGATGCGGAGGAGCAGCGGCTCTACTCTGAGCCCCTCCCGGATGACTGAGCTTCTCACCCTATCTTTAAGGGAAAGCCCAGACACCCTGCGGAGGAAACTCATTTCAGTCGCTTGTATTCGCGATCTCGTTCTTTCGGTCACTACCCATAGCTTATGACCATAGGTGAGGATAGGAACATAGATTGACTGGTAAATTGAGAGCTTCACCTTGTGGCTCAGCTCCTTTTTCACCACGACAGACCGATGCAGAGCCCGCATTACTGCGGATGCCGCACCGATCCGCCTGTCGATCTCACGCTCCATTCTTCCCTCACTCGTGAACAAGACCCCGAGATACTTGAACTCCTCCACTTGGGGCAGGATCTCGCTACCAACCCTGAGAGGGCACTCCACCCTTTTCCGGCTGAGGACCATGGTCTCGGATTTGGAGGTGCTGATTCTCATCCCAGCCGCTTCATACTCGGCTGCGAACCGATCCAGAGAGAGCTGAAGATCACGGCCTGATGAAGCAAACAGGACAACATCATCTGCAAAAAGCAGTGACCCAATCCTGAGCCCACCAAACCGGACCCCCTCAACGCCCTGGCTGCGCCTAGAAATTCTGTCCATATAAGTTATGAACAGAATCGGTGACAAAGGGCAGCCCTGGCGGAGTCCAACTCTCACTGGAAACGGGTTCGACTTACTGCCAGCAATGCGGACCAAGCTCTGGCACCGATCGTACAGGGACCGAACAGCCCTTATCAGGGGGGCCGGTACCCCATACTCTCGGAGTACCCCCCACAGGATTCCCCGAGGGACACGATCGAATGCCTTTTCCAAGTCCACAAAACACATGTAGACTGGTTGGGCAAACTCCCATGCACCCTCCAGGACCCTGCTAAGGGTATAGAGCTGGTCCACTGTTCCGCGACCAGGACGAAAACCACACTGTTCCTCCTGAATCCGGGGCTCGACTATCCGACGGACCCTCCTCTCCAGGACCCCTGAATAGACTTTTCCAGGGAGGCTGAGGAGTGTGATCCCTCTGTAGTTGGAACACACCCTCCGATCCCCCTTCTTAAAGAGGGGGACCACAACCCGGTCTGCCAATCCAGAGGCACTGTCCCTGATGTCCATGCGATGTTGCAGAGGTGTGTCAACCAAGACAGTCCTACAACATCCAGAGCCTTGAGGAACTCCGGGTGTATCTCATCCACCCCCGGGGCCCTGCCACCAAGGAGTTTTTTGACCACCTCGGTGACCTCAGTCCCAGAGATGGGGGAGCCCACCTCTGAGTCCCCAGGCTCTGCTTCCTCATTGGAAGGCATGTTAATGGGATTGAGGAGGTCTTCGAAGTACTCCCCCCACCGACCCACAACGTCCCGTGTCGAGGTCAGCAGCGCACCATCCCCACCATATACAGTGTTGACACTGCACTGCTTCCTCTTCCTGAGACGCCGGATGGTGGACCAGAATCTCCTAGAAGCCGTCCGAAAGTCGTTCTCCATGGCCTCCCCAAACTCCTCCCACGCCCGAGTTTTTGCCTCAGCAACCACCAAAGCCGCATTCCGCTTGGCCTGCCGGTACCTATCAGCTGCCTTCAGGGTCCCACAGGACTCCTTCAGCTTGACGGCATCCTTCACCGCCGGTGTCCACCAACGGGTTCGGGGATTGCCGCCACGACAGGCACCGACCACCTTACGGCCACAGCTCCGGTCAGCTGCCTCAACAATAGAGGCACGGAACATGGCCCATTCGGACTCAATGTCCCTCACCTCCCTCGGGATGTGGTCGAAGTTCTGCCGGAGGTGGGAGTTGAAGCTACTTCTGACAGGGGGCTCTGCCATACGTTCCCAGCAGACCCTCACAACATGTTTGGGCCTACCACACCTGACCGGCATCCTCCCCCACCATTGAAGCCAACTCACCACCAGGAGGTGATCAGTTGACAGCTCCGCCCCTCTCTTCACCCGAGTGTCCAAGACATGTGGCCGCAAGTCCGACGACACGACCACAAAGTCGATCATCGAACTGAGGCCTAGGGTGTCCTGGTGCCAAGTGCACATATGAACACCCCTATGCCTGAACATGGTGTTCGTTATGGACAATCCGTGACGAGCACAGAAGTCCAATAACAAAACACCGCTCTGGTTCAGATTGGGGGGGCCATTCCTCCCAATCACGCCCTTCCAGGTCTCACTGTCATTGCCCACGTGAGCATTGAAGTCTCCCAGCAGAACGAGGGAGTCCCCAGAAGGTATGCCATCTAGCACCCCCTCCAGGGACACCAAAAAGGGTGGGTACTCCGAACTGCTGTTCGGTGCATACGCACAAACAACAGTTAGGACCCGTCCCCCCACCCGAAGGTGAAGGGAGGCTACCCTCTCGTCCAACGGGGTAAACCCCAATGTACAGGCTCCAAGTCAGGGGGCAATAAGTATACCCACACCCGCTCGGCGCCTCTCACCGGGGGCAACTCCAGAGTGGTACAGAGTCCAGCCCCTCTCAAGGAGATTGGTTCCAGAGTCCAAGCTGTGCGTCGAGGTGAGTCCGACTATATCTAGCCGGAACCTCTCAACTTCGCGCACTAGCTCAGGCTCCTTCCCCTTCAGAGAAGTGACATTCCACGTCCCAAGAGCCAGCTTCTGTAGCCGAGGATCGGACCGCCAAGGTCCCCGCCTTCAGCCACCATCCAACTCACACTGCACCCGACCTCCTTGGTCCCTCCCATAGGTGGTGAGCCCATGGGAAGGGGGACCCACGTTGCCTCTTCGGGCTGTGCCCGGCCGAGCCCCATGGGTGCAGGCCCGGCCACCAGGCGCTCGCCATCATGCCCCACCTCCAGGCCTGGCTCCAGAGTGGGGCCCCGGTGACCCGTGTCCGGGCAAGGGAAAACGCCGTCCAAAATTGTTTTCCATCATAGGAGGTTTGTTTAACCGCTCTTTGTCTCATCCCTCACCTAGGACCAGTTTGCCTTGGGTGGCCCTACCAGGGGCATAAAGCCCCGGACAACAGAGCTCCTAGGATCATTGGGACACGCAAACCCCTCCACCACGATAAGGTGGCGGTTAAAGGAGGGGTTATTCATTTATTAATTTATTTATTTAATTATTTTTACTAGCTTAAAGTTTTTCTCTGCTGGCCTAGCTCTCTTTCTCAGGGGTGCGGGTTGATTTGTTTTGAAAATATTTTTGTAAAACTTGAGTTATTTGTATGGAATGTTATTTGATTTTAATAAAATCAAAAAAAAATTAGTGTACTACCAGAGTCTATAAGGCCGTATGTTTCTACCAGTGGCGACTGCTCTAAGACTACAAGGGAAGCTCCGCTTCCTCTACTATGTCAGAAAATAAATGCTCATATATGCACTGTCGTATTATATTGGTTTTAATAAAAGTGCGCTAGAACGCGTTCAACTTCATGACTAGCTCGTTCAGAATCAGGTATTTATTGTAGATTGTTTGATGCGATTTTCTTGTCATACGTTTCTGTGCAGCACAGCGCGTTAAACCCTCCTGAAGCCCAGCTTCACTGGAGCTCTATGGGCAAGCACAGAGGAGCTTTTTTCACTGCAGAAAAGCTGGACGGTAATTGGATAAATGCACCAAAATCGTCACTTCCAGGGAAGCTCAGCTTCTCTGGGAGTGAATGGAGCAGTGGGCGGGCCAGGACGCTGGGCTGCTGCATGATGATTGGAGGAGGTGTTTAAAGGGCGGAACCCCTTTTTTGATTGACAGCATGTCTTAAGTATACATTAGCCAATGCCATCTCAAAAAACAAGGCTCGCTCATGCCTGTGGTGACGTCACAATCGAGGTGCTACAGCAGCAACAGACGCATATAGAGAACCTGTCACATTGTACGCGTGTAAATAAATTATTCCCGTGTAAAATTAATTAATGCAATGTGTGAAATAACAAAGGCAAGTCAGTTGCGTTATGCATTTTATTTATTTTTATATAAAACGTCACACATAACGTTTAAATCACATATTTGACAATACTTAACAGCGACTATTATATACATATCAGCAACTCAACATTAATGCAATTAATGCCTTAAACATGAGATTAACCTAAGAGTAACACTGAATACTGTATTGAATAAAACAATGCAATACTGAATGTTCATATATGAAAATGATTATGATAAAGCAAGAAAAAAAAAACTAGAAAATCACAGCAACGAGTGGTTGGCACCATATGAAAAATGAATATTTACATGCATCTCAGGAAATCACATATTCCTGGATTAAACAGAAGTAACGTGAAAAATAATGCAGATTTACCTGTTAATAATCACAAGAAAAGCTACATTTAACACTTTGTTAATGCAGTTAAATCTAAAAAATAACAAGCAACACCAGATAAAATACAAACAGCCATTATTTTGGAATGACTAATGATAAACGATGATTTTTTTCATACCATCATAAAATGAGCAAAATTAACAAATGTGCTGATATTAATCTGTACGAAAGCAGAAGGTTATATCAAAAGAACTGGCTTATTAGTTACCTCTTTTTTGTCAATGTAGCCAGTTTACGTTTGGGGTTAGCTTTTTCCTTAAAAGTACCACGTTTATCTGCAGCGCGCTTGCAATAATTATTTAAACAGATGTTGGCCACTGTAGACATGGACAACTTCAGTAAGTCACAGATACTCTTCCCACAAACACAATTACCAACTTGCTTGTAAGTAACTGCAAAAAGATCTAGATAAAAATATAGAATAGACAGTCTACCACATAAACCAATATTTAAAAATACTTAAAACTACTCTGTATTATTGTATGTTTAAAAAAATTTGTCGTGGCGAAACCTCCCATCATTTCACTAGGCGACACCTAACACAGGTCATAGAGTCACACCATTATACTGCATTACATGCCCTAACCTCCACTTGCACCATTATCAATGTTACCCGGCACGCGGTGCAGTTGTTCACCATTAAAATAAACAAAACACATCAAAATATTACCTTGCACTGCATCGCAGACATCTGAACTTATAACCTTTACGACTGCAATAACTTTATATCAAAAACTAAACCGCCATTAACTTTCTTTACAAGTTCAACGACGATCTTAGACGGAAAGTTCACCTGGCACTGTTTGTAAACATAGCACCTCGATTGTGATGTCACCGGACCAATAAGTAACGCATGAACGGGCCTTGTTTTTTGAGAAGGCATTGCATCAGTACTACAGAGATTCGAGTTCAGTCCCATGCGGATTTGCAGGTGAAGTTGTACGACAAACTGCTGCACTCTGTATTGTTTGCTGGTGATATAAACCATTTTTGTTTGTACAAATCATTCTTTAAATAATAAAAAAAAAACATATTATAGCGTTCTTGACTTTGCTCCTTGTTTCAGGATTGTAAAGTTAGTTCGTTCATATAATTAAAGTAGCTCGTGGAAGGGGAAACTGGCCAGCTGGCAAGCTGTGCATAATGGCAGACGCAGACGATGCTAATATTGTTGACCTGCTTTTGGCAAAACCATTTAGTAGTCTTCCTTACGAGGAGAGACTCAGAATTAAACGGCAGGGCAGACCAACGCCCAAGATTGATCTGGTGGAAAAATCAGGAAAAAATAACAGGTCTTTTCAGCTCTCCTGGTATAACAAGGTGAACTGGCTGACTGGAAGTGCTATGACAAAGAAAATGTACTGTTGGCCATGCCTCTTGACGAAACCTTCTCAGGGAATGGGATGTGTTTGGTCAGACGTGGGTTTTGGGGATCTGGGTAACTTTGACAGGGCATACAAAAGGCATGAAAAGTGCAAAGAACATGTGAGTTCATGTGCAAGGTTAAGTTGACTGGGCAGGGTCAGGGTTGAACATGCAATCAATAATTCTTTAATAATAATAATTCTTTGCATTTATATAGCGCTTTTCTCATTACTCAAAGCGCTCAGCAATTGCAGGTTAAGGGCCTTGCTGAAGGGCCCAACAGAGCAGAGTACCTTTTGGCATTTACGGGATTCAAACCGGCAACCTTCCGATTGCCAGGGCATATCCCTAGCCTCAGAGCCACCACTCCGTCCTCGCATTCAGGTGGCAAAACATAATGAAACAGTAAAAAAAAACAGGGCCTTCCTAAACTGTCTAATTGATGTGACTTCCTTGCTTGACCATCAGGAGCTGGCATTCAGGGGGCATGATGAGAGTAGTGAATCAGCAAATAAGGGGAATTAAAGGGAATTTACAGAAACATTAGCTAAATATGACTCTGTTTTGGCCACACAATTTCAGTCATCAGCTGTGTTTTCTGGTATGTCCCACTCAATCCAAAATGACTTGATCTCTGCTCTCGCAGCCACTGTTTCTGATCATATAAAAGGTGAAATTTATAGTGCTCCTTTTTTTGCATGGAAGGTGGATGAAGCAACTGACATATCTTGTCATGCCCAACTGTCTGTCATTGTTAGATATGTGGATAGTGCAGGTAAAATTCAAGAGTGCTTCATTGGATTTTTGGATGTGTCAGGGGTCGAGATGCTCAGTCTGTGTTTGAAGTTTTAAACGAGAACATGCAGGGCTACAGTTTTAGAGAAAAACTTGTGGCACAAACCTAAGATGGGGCTGCTGTCTTTGCTTCATCTCTCAATGACCTACAGGCCAAAGTTAAAGTAATAGCCCCTAGTGCAGTGTTTGTGCATTGCTATGCACACAGACTGAACCTGGTGTTGTCCCAGGGTGCTAAATGCTTGCCTGAGTCAAGAATATTTTTTGCATCTCTCTCTGGGTTCACCACATTTTTTTCAAAGTCCACAAAAAGGATGTCTTTTCTTGAGTGTGCAGGGTCTTCAAGATTGCCCAGAAACGCTCCTACTCGATGGAATTTCACATCACGGATAGTGAGCACTGTGGCAAACAATTATGATGGCCTCCTGCAGACTTTTGACAAGATTACCCAGGATGAGAGCATGGATGATGACACATTAGATGCTGCCAAAGGCTTCATAATGAAACTGGAGGATTTTGAGTTTGTGTTCATGTTGTACACATATGAACAAATATTCTCTGAGACAGATGTTGTCTTTGATATTGTCCAGCAAAGGGCTATGGATGTTCTTTACTGCAAAAAAAGAATTGGGTCTCTCCTTGCTATTGTCAAGGAGAAGAGGTCAGAGGAGGCTTATCAAGCAGTTTATGCAAAAGCAGCAAATCTCACATCAAACCCTCGAGATGAACCTATTAGAAAGTGCCGTCTGTCACAATTACAGGATCCCCAGGACCACTACAGAAATTTGTACATGGCCATCCTAGACAATCTCATGGAGCAGATTTCTCAGCGTTTTTCAAATTTGGAAAGCATGAGCTTCTTAGAATTAGTCAATCCAGGGAAATTTAATGAAATGAGACAAGTGTTTCCAGAGGAGGCATTTGAAAGTGTGCTGAAAAGTTATGGCCATTTCTTTGACTCAGGGAGACTGAGATCTGAACTTCAAGTACTATATTCAGATCATGACTTACAGGGGAGCTGGGGTAAGCTGTGTGATTTCTTGGTGTTTTTTAAAGACATGGAGTTGGATAGTGCAATGCCTCAGCTATACAAGCTGTTGTCGTTAGTGGCAACAATTGGCGCTACATAAGCAGGTGTAGAGAGGAGCTTCTCCTGTTTAAAACGGGTCAAGTCATACACCCGCAACACGATGGGCCAAGATCGTTTGAGCAACCTTGCTCTCCTGGCCATTGACTGGAAACTGGTTAAGTCCCTGGAAAAGATGGCCAATTGGTATGACAGGGTCACAGACCATTTTCTGCAAAAGGAACGGAGGGCAGAATTTACGTACAAATAACATAATGAATTTTATGATGAAGGCCTAATATGAGCTTCCCTTGTTTCAAAAGCTAGCAGCCGTCACTGGTTTCTACATACCTTTTGCTCTTCTTAGATTTTACTTTAACTAGGACCACATGCAGTGCATATTCTTCTCCAGCCTTGGCTAGGGCACAAGTTTCCTTCTTGGTTTCCCCTTCAGTTGGTGATTCATCACTAGATTTAGTTTTAGTGGATGTTGCTACTTCCTCTTTTTTGATGTGTAAGATGCCTGGGTGCTGCAAAGATCATATCTGACACTTTATTCTTTCTTTACAATTCTTACCAAGGTGCCCCTGTTTGAGACAACGAAAGCATAAACCTTTAGATTTTAGAAAGTCAATTCTGTCTTTATGTGACAGGTGTCTGGTCACACTCATGGGAAGTCTAACTTAGACTCCATTAAAATATCCGACTATGCCACCAGTTTTATTAAGAGAATGGGAACTCTTGAGATTTACAGAAAATAGCACACAGGGTTCTTTAAATTGGGTGGTAAGTTTACACAAGGAAAGACGCAACAGTAATTTCAGGAAAAGCAACAGTAACTTCTATTACACAAGACAATAAAGTACATTAAAAAATAAACAAACATAAAACAAATCAACAATATCAGGTACGAAATTCCTTTTTTTTAAGAAGGAAAGGACACAGTCCACACTCTAAAAGTCCGTTAAAAACAAGAATTGGAGGATACAACCTTTAGTGGTGCAGAGTCCAGTTTGCGCACTGTGTTACCCCAACACTTAATCGTTCAACTGTCCACAGATGAACTCTGTTCACCGAACACTCGTTTCCCAACAGAAGTTTTGTCAAATCATTGAATGCCTGTCAGCGTCTCTTCGTCGTTTCTTTTTTCCTCTCTGGGCTCCTTGTGTTGCTGCAACCTAGGCATGCCTCATTTCTCATTTGCCAGCTTTGCTTGGTCCTTTCATGTGGCTTCCCTCTCTCGCTGTACCCACAACTGGAGTCTCCTTGTGGAGCTATCTCTTCCTCCCTGGAGGTAAGTGTTGCCGTCCTTGTGCCTCACGTTGTGCCAGCCAGGTATCCTCGTCTGCCTACGGGCCTCTGTGCTCTGTCCGAGTGTCTTGGCAGTGTTTTCAGTAGACCGTCCCTCCTCTGCCTTCTTCTGCCCAGGAGTTTAAATCTCCTTCAGTCCTTCAGTCCATTGTCAGTCCTGGACAATCGGTTTAAACAATGGCACATCTCAATTTCCTGGGTATAACAATTAATGAAAACACAAGTTAACAAAATGTATTGTTACCAACCATTAATGAGTACAGATCTGCTGATTAGAAACCAATATTGTCAAACATGTTAATTTCCAAGCCAGGTAAATGCAGACATCCTCCAAGGAAGGAGCAGCTCTGTTATCACAACTTGGTATTGTTTGTAATCTCAACCAGCCAAAACCTTCAAAGCGGTGACTCCTTTGCAATACAGCAAATACCTACATCCTGCAGACAGCCATGACAACATCAGTAATGGGATTACCCAGGAAATTTGCCTTTTAACTTCTCACCCCCAGTTCCAACAATGGGTGCCTAATGGAACCACCCAGTGTGCAAAAAATGCCCCCCTCTGACATTATGTGGCAGTTCTTTGATTTCACTACATTCAGCAAGAGTATGCTGGCCACTGCAAAATACACAGACAGTAGTTGCAGTTTTTTTTTTTGACCGAGATTTCTCGAATCCCCTTTGCATCAGTGTCGGAAATACTTGTAGTGAAAATACTTCCTGATCTCTGGCCACACTTCAGAAGAGATTTAACATTGTTGGTCTTTTCTTTTTTCTCTGTGCTACCTTGTGGAACATCTCCATAAAAGGGATCCATCATCATCTTAGCCTGTCGATGTAGAAAGGTAATTAGGTGATCAATACCTGCCCTTCTGGCTTCCCTTTCTTTAAATTCATATGCCCAGTTTCACCATTTACCTCATAAAAAATATGGGAACTTCAAGAGTATTATACGGATATTTGGATTGTTGTTGAATGAATCACAGCTCCTTACACTGGTCATGGCGTCCATACAGCTATCTAGAAAGTTTGCATAGTCTCTCAGGGCCTCTCCATCATTTTTCTTTATATTAGACCACTTAAATGCATTATCCATGTATGCATAAGCTGCAAATATTTGGTCACCATAGTAACTTTCTGGTTGCCTTCTTGCCTTTGCATAGCCTTGACTTGGGGGCAATCATGCACAGCCTTTAACTATTTCCTGGGCAGGACCTCTGGTATATTGGATTAGATAATCTAATTTATCCTGAGGGTCCTCTAACACATCACCTGAATGATCAAAGGCTCTGATTAAGTCTGTATAAGCCAATGGGTCACCTGCAAATAAAGGGACCTGTCTGTATGGTACTTCACCAGGAGGTGCAGGAGGTTCCTTTTGTTTATCTCTTTGTTAGGCTAACATTTTACCAATTTCAGCGACAGATTTGTGGCTTTCAGCAGCTGCCTTACGACGTTCGGCTTGCTTCTGTATGAGTGCATCAACCAGATCATATATGTAACTCTGCGAGTGGGCCCTTGCGTTAGTAGTAGGTTGTTCCAATCATTCCTGCTTTTCTGCTTTAGACTCGAGCACATGAAACCTTTGCAGGATTCTGTCAAGTTCCGACTGTTCATGTGTGATTGTCGATGAAGACGCTGGTACTGCAGTTCTTAACTGGGATGATGAGCCGCGTTTACTATCAAGAACGAGCTTGAACTAAGAGGTTTATAGAACTCTGGATTCTATGCGGACTTGATCTTGCAGTTGCATCTCTCTGAATTGATTAACAAACTGTTTGTCAGGTGGACTTGCTAAAAAACTCTTGGCATCATTAAGCTATGCTACAGTAGTATGGATAAATTCATTCCAAATGTTAAAGTTTTCTGCAAACGTCGTTTTCTGTTTTCTAATTGTGTTTGCTTTACTTAACATAGATATTATTCTTCCATACAGCTCCTCAGCCTGACTACGCATCTCATAAAAGGTTTCAAACTGCTGTGCTACATCTGTGAAATTATCAGCAGCGTCTTTAAGGCTTTCAATTTCAGCCATAAGACTGGAAAGTTGATCTTGACTTTTCGTTGTATGGTCTTTAATATCCTTAAGCACATTCCCTGGATTCAGATCTGCACTCTGATCACACCCTGTAACTTCACTTGAGCTATGCTTGGACATCGACATCTTCACAACAGCGCAAAACAACATGCACTCAGTTAAGCTGCAAGCTGCTTCTTGGCAGCAGCTATGTGACAATCGAGATGCTCCGACAATACGAATGAGTCAGGCTCTCTTAACTTATCATTTACGATTGTGCAGAGGCAGAAGATAAGAGCACAGTACTTCGCAGTAGCTCAGTTCTTTTCTTTCATTGACGAGTTCTGGAGCAAGTGTCCTCATGTGGTAGTTTCCAGTTCCAAGCCTTTGGATGGCAGTTTTCTGATCAAAAATTGTAGCTGTGTTTACTCAAAATTACCAAAGTTCTGCAACTTTAGTTTGCTTTGTGGGATTCTGGCAATAGCCGACGTGTTGAATTAATTCCACAGACAAAATATCTTTGCTTTTAAAAGCTTTAGTAAAACTTCAAAATAAAACAGTTCATACAAAAATAGAGAAAAAGTTGGCGTTGTAAAGAAAAGAAAGGTTCTTGTTTAAGAAAGTTCTGTTTAAAGTTTATATATCTTGTTTGTTTCTTTAAGTTTCTAATACAGTTGAACCATTTCTAAACGGTCAGAAAACTGTATGCCTATCCCACTTACAAACTGCAAATGGGTCTTTCAGTCCATGCTAGCAATGGGACTAATTCTAAAAAACTGATATACTCGCAGATAAGTCAGGACTTGATTTTATAGTATAATTTTTGGTATTTTATATGTTGGTCATATAAGTCAAATGCGGAAAACTCACGCTATTGGTCAAAGAGATTATGATATGCTAACGCCCACCTGAGAGAGAAACCATGGAGCACACTGCCTTTTTGTTCTGTGTGGGTGCAGCAATGTTCTGTATCAGCATATGCTCCTAACCTCTCTCTCTCTCTCTCTCTCTCTATTGTGCCTGCGTCACCACACGGTAATACCCGAATTATTCCAAAGTGACGTTTGGACTGATTTGTGTTTTTTGTATCTCACACCCTCAAACACCTTTATCGTAAAAGCATCCCTTATCTACGATGGAGCATTCAATCAGAAGAAAATATGAAGCTGGTTTTAAATTAAATGTCGTTGAAGTAGCAAAAGAAATTGGTAACTGCACTGCAGTAACAAAATTCGAAGTGTCTGACAAACTCATGCAAGAAGATATAAAAAAAAATTTTTTTGAATGGATGTATAAGTTGGGGTCTGATTTTATGATCAATTTTTCGGGTTTCAAGACTCGACTTATATGTGAGTATATACGGTAATTAACACACTTTATCACAGATATACTGTAGCTGAGAAAGTTCTGTCTCATATTAACTTACAGAGGGTAAAAGGCTATATCATAATCTATAGCTATGAGAGAAATTATATTTTATTCAAATTAAGCAAACACTAATATGAGTTTAACTTAAAGAATTAACTTTCTGAGTTTGCCTCTTACAGTGTCAAAGCCCAAGTAATGATGTCAGGGTGGTTTCTGAAAAATAAATTGTCTAGTAAGCTCTGTCCAGGATACAAAAAGAGGTCTTGCAGTTTATCTTCCATGAATATTTACCAGTACCTTTCGGTTGGCCTGTCTTTTTTTTAATATTTCATCAATGTTTGTCATTGGATGAGCAGGAAACATAAACATTCTATTCAGTTACCAGAAGTCTATATAGACAAGCTCCACTTACTTCTACACTATTAGTACAAGGGTAAACAACTCAGTTTTTGATTTGTCACTTGCTGCCAGCTCAAGCATCTATTTTAACTCTTTGTAGATGGAAGCACCATGCATGTATCATGTTATCCCTTAGCAGCAGACATGCACTTTTGCTCAATGTTCAGTTATTTTTTAAATTCCTTGCAAAGAAAGTGTTTCCTAGCAAGATAGAAAATTCATGAACATTCCCTTCTATCAATCAGTTTGGTTACTTCCAACTGTGACAAAAGGATTACCTGTCTTTTCAGCTATATAATTACTTGTGGTATTTTTGTTTTACTCATCATGTCTTCTTTTTAGCATATCATAAATGCAGTACACTAGCCTCCTCAGTGTTCTCACTTTTTTTCTTATTATTGAAGGGACCCTGCCAGCATACTAAAAAAAAGATCTGAATTTATAATCAAGAGTAATAGGAGTCTGTCTCCTTTTTAAATCTTACATAACTTGTTCAATAATCATTGCACTGCTTTTGAATTTGCTGTTTATCCTGTAATGGACCATTTATTAATGTGGTGACTCTAGACTATATCTCTGTCCTTTGGTTTTTATAACTGGTTCTCACTAACTTCCTTTACCTTTAATACTCTGTATTTAGCAGCTGAATTGGTTGTCACCAATGCTGTGGAAATTCCAAGAAATCATACATCAAATATACAAAAACTGATCCTGTTCAAAGTGATTTTCAAATATTACCATCATGGTCATTTGTTGGAGTCTTTGGTTGAATGTTTGCCTTACTTCATCTGTGGATAATAGATGCTTAACATCTGTATATGTTGCAGTCAAAACAAGTGTTATTGGCAAATCAGTTTTATCACTCAGATATTTTTTTTGATATGAAATGTCCTTACAGGCAGGAATCAGTGGGAGATCTTCCTGTAGCCTAAATGCTCCCTTTTCTGCTGTAATAAAGACACAACAATTATAAAGATTTGGGGCTTTTAGCCCCATATACTGTAAAGCAAAAATATCGTCAGTTGGTTTTTCAAACTCAAAAAGACATTGAAGGGAGGGAGGACGGACATTTTATGGTGGTGGACCGGATATTAAGGTGAGGAATGCTGGGATAGTTGTGGTGGATTATGGGAGCATGATGTCATCAAGGTTAAACAGAGGGAAGAAAGGAACCCGGAAGGGTGCATCTTCTAGAGTCATCCGGGCGCTTTTTATGGCTGCAACGTCTCTGCCTTTCTAAGGAAGCAAAGAAAGAAAGATTAGTACCCTGCGGTCTTATTGCAAAGCAAACCAGGTCAATCAGCTGCTCCCCAAGCGCTCGTGTGTGACAGGATCCCCCCCTTAGCCCAGACCCATCGGGTCGGGCGACCAGAACCGAGAGGTCGTGTTCACGGGAGAGTGCATCAGTGTTGGCTTGCAGGTTGCCCTGGTGACAAACAACAGTAAACTTAAACAGCTGCAGGTCCAAAAACCACCTGGTGACCCGAGGATTTGACTCTCGATGAAGGGCCATCCACTGGAGGGCGGCATGATCCGTCACTAGGATGAACTCTCGGCCCAACAGGTAGTGCCGCAGGTGAGTCACTGCCCATTTGATGGCCAAAGCTTCCCGCTCCACCGCTGCATACCTCGTCTCCCGGTTCAACAGTTTCCGGCTCAGGTATATCACGGGGTGTTCGACACCATCGATGCTTTGGCTCAGCATGGCACCTAAACCTGTGTCCGAAGCATCGGTCTGGAGAATAAAAGGAAGCGTGAAGTTAGAAGTTCTTAATATAGGTGCTGAAGTAAGGGCCCGTTTCAAGTCACTGAATGCTCGTTCCGTTTCCTCGGTCCACACCACATGTAAAGGAGCCCTTTTCTTTGTCAGGTTTGTCAAGGGTGCTGCTCTCTTGGAGAAGCGAGGTACAAACCGTCCGTAGTAACCCGCTAGTCCTAAGAAGGCTTGCACCTGTTTCTTGACCATCGGACGGGGCCATTCCAAGATGTCTTTTATTTTGGTACAATGTGGCTTCACCAGCCCTCCTCCCACTAGGTAGCCTAAATATTGTGTTTTGTTCATCCCAAAGTAACACTTGCGAGGATTGATACGAAACCCGGCTTTCGCTAGCATCAGGAGAACTGCGTATACCTGCACTATATGTTCCTCCCATGTGCCGGAATAGATAACCACGTCATCCAGGTATGCGGCACAATAGGACTTGTGGGGCCTTAGCACTCTATCTACCAGACGTTGAAAGGTCGCTGGCGCCCCGTGCAGCCCAAATGGGAGTACCTTGTAGTGCCAGTGACCGCTAGGGGTGCTAAAAGCAGTTTTCTCTTTTGCGGATGCTGTTAAGGGAATTTGCCAATACCCCTTCGTCAGGTCAAGAGTAGTCAGATAACAGGCCGTCCCTAGTCTCTCCAGGAGCTCATCCACCCGGGGCATGGGATATGCGTCGAACTTCAAGACCTGATTAAGATGTCTGAAGTCGTTGCAAAATCTCCACAACCCGTCCGGTTTGGATACGAGGACGATAGGACTGGACCAGGGGCTATGGCTCTCCTCAATGATATCCATGTCCAGCATTCGTTGAACCTCTAGCTCCACTTCAGCACGTTTCGCCTCAGGGAGGCAGTAGGGTTGTTCCCTGACAACCACACCCGGTTCTGTCACAATGTCGTGCTGAATCAACACGGTTCGGCCAGGTGCTTCGCTGACCACCTCCGGGACGGACAGGATTGCTCTTTTGAGCTCCTGTCATTGGTGGGACCACAAATTGGTACCGAAGTTAAGCGATGTCCTTTCCGAGAAACGGGAGAGAGCTGGGCCGGGAGGAGGATCATTCTCCCTATCCCTCCACGGCTTCAGGAGGTTGATATGATAGACTCTCTCACTCGGTCAACGATTTGGTTGACTCACCAAATAATCGATGAGTCCTTTTCTCTCTTTAACTTCGTAAGGCCCTAGCCAATGAGCCAACAATTTAGAGTGTGAGGTGGGCACAAGCACCATTACGCAATCCCCTAGCTGGAATTCGCGTAGGGAGGTGTTCCGATTATAGTTCCTCACCTGCGCTGCTTGAGCCCTAGACATGTGATCTTTAAGTAAGGGTCTAATTTTAGTCAATCTATCGCGTAACTGCGTGATATATTCCAAAAGGTTGGTGGAGGGAAGTGCCTCCCCTTCCCAGCCTTCTTTTAATACATCCAAAAGGCCCCCGGGGTTGTCGTCCGTATAACAACTCAAACGGGGAAAACCCTGTGGAGGCTTGCGGTACTTCCCTATAGGCGAAAAGCACCAGTGGTAAAAGCTGGTCCCAGTTCCTACCATTCGCGCTGACTACCTTGCGGAGCATCTGCTTCAGTGTTTGATTGAAGCGTTCTACCAGTCCATCCGTCTGGGGATGATAGACGGATGCCTTAAGATGCTTAATCCGGAGTAATTTGGCAACCTCCCTGAACGTATCCGAGGTAAAGGGCGTACCCTGATCCGTGAGGATTTCTTTGGTTATGCCCACTTGGGAAAACAGCCCTACTAGTTCCCGTGCGATATTTTTAGTGCTAGCAGTTCGCAGGGGAACTGCCTCAGGGTATCGAGTTGCATAGTCGACCATCACTAGAATATACTTGTGACCACGCACCGAAGGTTCCAGGGGCCCAACCAGATCGACACTAATCCTCTCAAAGGGAATATCTATCAGGGGAATTGGGATCAGAGGAGCACGGTCCCTTTGAGGTATCTGGCGTAGCTGACAGAGTGGACAGGACTGGCAGAAACACTGGACCTCCTCATTGACCCTGGGCCAGTAAAACTGGAGCTTTATCTTCTCCAGTGTCCTTTCGGCCCCGAGATGGGTGCCTAGAAGGTGGGTGTGAGCTAGCTCGCAAACCTCCCGCCGGTAAGTCCGCGCTACTAGCAACAACTTCCGCACCTCACCTTCGTGCTCTGCAACTCGATAAAGTAAGTCGTTCTCTAGTACAAAGTAGGGTCAGTGTGGTGTGGAAGCCATAGACGATATGTCGTCAGCGGACACGATAGCATTCCTGGCAAACTTCAGGGAATCATCGTTCCACTGTTCATGTTTAATTGATGCCAGCGTAGACCGGTACTGAGTGTCCAAGCCAGCGAATACATCAGCAAGTGGGCCCATGGGAGCACCCGCCTGCCTCGGAACTCCACCCGGGTGTGCTTCTGGGCCAAGGTCCATTGCCGAAGAGAGCCCCCCCAAGCCCCCCACATCATCAGAAGTTGCCGGGGAGCACGGTGTGGGAACAGCTGGGCGGGGCCCCTGACCCTCCATAACCAGACCCACTCTAGGAATAGGAGTGGTGACAGTCCTACCGCTTTTAGTTTCCGACCAGTCTCGTCCCAAGATGACTGGAAAGGGGGGCTCCGGCATCACAGCGACCATCAGCTGTTTAAGAGTCCCTTCCCAGGTGATATAACACCTTGCGGACCTATAAGACCTGGTCTTCCCGTGTACACACTTAATGCCCAAATGTTAAGCGAGCCACTGCTGCGGTAAGACATAACGGCGAGCAACAATGGTTATGTTACTCCCGGAATCAAACATTGCCACCACCGAGTACCCATTTAATAACACCACTCCCGTGTTTGTGACCGCAAGGGGATTAGACAATGCACAGTACCTTTCCTCTCTGGCCCAGCTGCAGTCCATCGGTCCTTGGTTGAGAGGGCAGGCTGGCAGCATGTGGCCCAGCTCACCGCACTTGAAACAACGTGGCAGCGCGAGCTTTCGTTCCTTTGGCTTGGCCGGAGCCTCCGGGGCGCGGCGAGTGGGCTTGGGGTTAGCGACACGTCCCTGCCGGGACTCGCGAGTGGAGCCCTCAGACCCCCCGACTTGGGTCACTGCCAGCTGTCTTTCCAGAACCTCCAGAAGACCGTTCATGTTTTGAAACGGGTGCCTCCGGACATGCTGGGCGAGATAGTCTGGCATTGTGTATATAAGACCCTCGCAAGCCACTTGCTCTACCACCTGGCGAGCCTGGTTTTTATCTGACCATAGCCAGCGCCCGAGTTTGCCCCAGTACTCAAAAGCCTAGGCCCTAGCCGGGAGTATGGGGTCAAACCGCCAGTGTCGCCAGACCTGTGCCTGCTGGCCGGAGGTCACTCCGTACCGTTGGTATATTTCAGCCTTCAGGAGGTCGTATTGTGCAGCTTCCTCCTCGGGGAGGTCGTGATAGGCCCATTGTGTGGGCCCTTTTAGGTATGGTGCCAAGATGGACGCCCACTCTGCCCGCACCCACTGATTTCGAGATGCCGTTCTCTCAAAAATAGAGAGGTACGACTCGATGTCGTCGTCCTCTGTGAGAGCTAGCATCGGAGGGGGAGGTGGCCTCGCGGGCTCTGGCCTTACCGTTTCTGCCGCTGCCAACCACCTCTTTGTATCCGCGAGCTCCATCTTGGTCGCCGCCTGCTTGATCTTCACGGCCTGGAGCTCCGCGACCAGGGTGTTGAGGACTACATTCAGGTCCAGTCCTTCTGTCATCTTTCGGACTGTATTGTATCCTGCCGGCTATGCCACTGTAATAAAGACACAACAATTATGAAGATTTGGGGTTTTTAGCCCCGTATACTGTAAAACAAAAATATCGTCAGTTGGTTTTTCAAACTCAAAAAGACATTGAAGGGAGGGAGGACGGACATTTTATGGTGGCTGACCGGATATTAAGGTGAGGAATGCTGGGATAGTTGTGGTGGATTATGGGAGCATGACGTCATCAAGGTTAAACAGAGGGAAGAAAGGAACCCGGAAGGGTGCATCTTCTAGAGTCATCCGGGTGCTTTTTATGGCTGCGACGTCTCGGCCTTTCTAAGGAAGCAAAGAAAGAAAGATTAGTACACTGCCGTTGTCCCCAATCAGCTGCTCTCCAAGCGCTCGTGCGTGACACTGCCTTGAAGTAAATTCAGTGGAAGTTACATGAAAGAACCTTTCTAACCAACTGCTATCCCAACTTTGACCTATTTTAAATAATTTTGAGTGTATTGTCCGCTGGCTGTTCTTATTTTTACTCACCTACTCATGGACTCTGTATAAGTTTGCCAAAATTTAGCTGAAACATTTTCACTGTTATCTCCAAAAGTGAACTTTGTGTTCTAATAAAAAAAACACTTACCAGTAGGTTACTTGAAAGAGCTGCTTCTAAAATACATTTCTCTTGCACAACTACTCCTAATGTGTAGATGTGTTTAATTTATTTATGTACACTAAAATTTCAGCAGTTATCATGACTGACTGTTACTATCATTTTTCTTTTTTAGCATCCGCAGCACATACCACCATTTCTTTCTAGCCAAATTATTCTTTTGGGCCTTGACTGGTATCTCAGAATAGGTATAATATGATATAATGGCATTAGTGGGGAAAGACCCCAACTAAGGTCTTTAAATATAGCACAACAATCTTTGAACTACTGTGCACTATAGAATGATGAGGAAGGCAAGGGGTAGATACTTGCCTAAGTCAGCAAGAATGTGACTGCCTTTTCCAAAGGATCTCAATCATCTCTTGAAAATCTCTATGAAATGAAGGATTTTTTCCCTCTCACTACTTTATAGCCAGGTAATCTTTTCTTACCTCCATCCATCCATCCTCTTCCGCTTATCTGAGATCGGGTCACGGGGACAGCAGCTTGAGCAGAGATGCCCAGACTTCCCTCTTTTCTTTTCTTACCTTTCTTTGCTTTGTGTAGTTGTGTTTAAATAGCACAACCTAACTTTACCTCAGCTACTTCCAGTACCTGACACCTGGAATACTGCACATTCCTGAAGAAAGCATTCTGTCATTGAAACCCACGACTAAAGCAGTTTAGGTTTCGCTAGGTGTGTAATTCCTCCTCTGTCAGGTTAGAATAATAAAAGATGGATGGTTTTTGCTTGAAATCAGTCCTTCGGCCCACTCTCTTCTTCTGTAAGAATTACAGTTTTACCTTTTTATTAGCTGTTGTATTAGGGTATTGTATCGTGTTAGCCATTATGAATGTAGTGAGAAGTCAAACAAAATGACACCTTTTATTGGCTAACTAAAAAAGGTTGCAATATGCAAGCTTTCGAGGCAACTCAGGCCCCTTCTTCAGGGAAGATGTAATACAGAAACTGGATTTCCCTGTGTTTATATACACACTAGGACAAATAACAACACTGAAAACCTTTAAGTGAGACATTTTAAATGTAAAAAATTAATAGACCTCTTCAGGCTAAGATTCATTTAGCAAGAGATGAGAACAATGTATAGTCACGATCATTTGTGAATTTCCCATTGGGATTAATAAAATATCTATCATTGTCATCATCATCATCATCATCATCATCATCATCAGGGCAGAGTGGTGGCTCTGTGGCTAAGGATCTGCGCTGGTATCCCAAAGGTTGCCGGTTCGAATCCCCGTCACTGCCAAAAAGGCCACTGCTCTGCTGGGCTCTTGAGCAAGGCCCTTAACCTGTAATTGCTCCAGGGGCGCTGTACAATGGCTGACCCTGCGCTCTGACCCCAAGGGGTATGCGAAAACTACCAAATTCCTAATACAAGAAATTGTATAAGGCGAAATAAAGAAATAAAGAACAAAAATCATCGTCATCATTGGATAAGATAACTGTCCAACAAAGTCTTTTGAAGTTTCTGATGAGTTTTTCAAAACAATGTGGATATGTAGACTGTCTGTGTCAGTCCAAGAGATGCAAACAATCCTCATATCTGGCCATAAAACTCTTGTAGCAGCCCACTTTAACCGCCATGGACACTGTAAGAGGGACTTTAAAGTCACAGTGCTTATGGGCAACTTCAGAACACAGCAAGAAAGAAAAGAATGGGAACTGAAACTTATGCTAAAATTTAACACATTACAACATGGTTTAAATAGAGACAAGAGTTTTATATCCAGATATCAGGATTGTTTGCATCCCAGAAAGGTGTCATTTTGTTGACTTCTCACTTTTGTATTAGCTGTATTATAATACAGTGATCCCTCGCTATATCGCGCTTCGCCTTTCGCGGCTTCACTCCATCGCGGATTTTATATGTAAGCATATTTAAATATATATCGCGGATTTTTCGCTGCTTCGCGGGTTTCTGCGGACAATGGGTCTTTTAATTTCTGGTATATGCTTCCTCAGTTGGTTTGCCCAGTTGATTTCATACAAGGGACGCTATTGGCAGATGGCTGAGAAGCTACCCAACTTACTTTCTCTCTCTCTCTCTCTTGCGCTGACGTAGGGGGGTGTGAGCAGGGGGGCTGTTCGCACACCTAGATGATAGGGACGTGTGCAGCTGCTTCCTGAAGGACATGCTGCACGGTGCTTTGCATACTTAAAAGCTCAAAGGGCACGTATTGATTTTTGTTTGAAAAACAAACTCTCTCTCTCTCTCCCTGCTCCTGACGGAGGGGGTGTGAGCTGCCGCCTTCAACAGCTTTGTGCCGCGGTGCTTCACATACTTAAAAGCAAACAGCCCTATTGATTTGTTTGCTTTACTCTCTGTTTCCTTTGAAGAGGAAAATATGTTTGCATTCTTTTAATTGTGAGACGGAACTGTCATCTCTGTCTTGTCATGGAGCACAGTTTAAACTTTTGAAAAAGAGTCAAATGTTTGTTTGCAGTGTTTGAATAACGTTCCTGTCTCACTACAACCTCCTGTGTTTCTGCGCAAATCTGTGACCCAAGCATGACAATATAAAAATAACCATATAAACATATGGTTTCTACTTCGCGGATTTTCTTATTTCGCGGGTGGCTCTGGAACGCAACCCCCGCGATGGAGGAGGGATTACTGTATAGTTATGTTTTGTAGCAGTGCTGAGTGCTGAAGCCTCAGTTGTTTAGAGATGCAATTGCAATATTCTGGGAATGTAGGCAGCTTTCAGAAGACTTTATTTTTCCCTACTTATCATCACAGAATGGCTTTCAGGCTGAAGACTACTGCAAGACTCACTCTCTTTGCTTTGCAAAAATGCATGGCATTCTCCCTGTTCCTACTGGGAGCATACTGTATTCTTTTCTATAGTAGGATCTTACCAGTGTTGCCCCTTGAGATGCTATGGAGGGTTTTTACACTGTAATCTGACATTTCCTGAATTGCCTAGCTGTTAACCAGATCAGTAGCTGGTACTGCACTCTTGCTATATCCTCCTAGAGTAAATGCGAACATGATCTGTTGAACACCTTTATAAAAGTTCTCATGACTTTCATGAAATTGTGTAGTACAATGTAGCATGTGATTTGTTTCATGTTGGGATAACTATGACCATCATTAATGCCTTTCAATTTTTATATACTAGGGGGCTTCACCCCCTGCTCGCTTTGCTCACCAGCCCCCATGTCTGGTTTTCCGGATACACACTATTAAGATTTTTTTTTCTTTGAATTGTTGCTATTTCATTAGTTTCACTTTTATTTCAGAACTTTGGTAAAAACAATATTTGAAATCTTTTGAGTCCCAACATGCTGAATCTTTTAAATGAGGTCTGTAAGACATGTGTTTAATGACTTTGTACCATAATTCAGGATAGGTTTCTCTGTTTTGAATTTCAGCACAGACAAAACGATCTACATCATCAGCAGTTAATTTTTTTTGCAAAGTAACCAATAAATGCATGTGAGGTAAACCCTGTTTTTGAAATTCTCTGACTTAAACTTCAAAGCCTTATAATATTTACATACTATCACCTATGTCCATATATTCGATCTCTATTCGCCTTTTCGTTATTTCTCCAAGTAATAATTTCTCTTTGATTGTGCTAATGCGATGTCTACCTTCTTTGTTTTGGCACTTTTGTTTTTTTCTGCTTTCATATTCTGTATCTTGCTCTGCATGTGTTTCGCACCTACATTTTTTTTTGAGTCTTTTGAATTCCGCTGTTTTCATTATCTATATGTCCTTTGTGATATACTGTACGACGCTATATTGTGCCCGACCCAGCATAGACTACACAGAGGCATGTGTAAACCACACAAAAGACTTTATTTTTCTTCAGCTGGAGGGCACGTCTTCCCCGTAATCCCTCCAGCCACAACACAGTCCCAAAAGCACTCACAATAAATCTACACAATACACCTTATCATAACATCCAGCGCCGCAGAGAGTGGCAGCCTTTTCAGTAGCTTTGTGTATGACTGTATGTGTATGTGTACTTTTCTACTTTTATTTTTCTATTTTTATTTATTGATCACTCCTATCACTTTATGTGGATTTGTTCACTGGACACACTTACTTTTACAACATGGGCATGGATTTTTACACGCCGAGACTCGCCTATTCAAGTACTCAACTTCGAGTGCTGAGAACAAATGCCAGTGCCGGTGTGGTTCCCTATTTCGTGGCAGCAGAGCGGGCACTAAGCTAAAAATGAAGCGGCTTGCGAGAAAGTGGCGTTTTAAGCCTTCGGTGCCTTCTGTGATTCTGGGGAATGTGAACTCAATCTCAAATAAGATCGACGAACTGGCTGCGCTGGTGAAAAATGTCAGAACCTACAAAGAATGCAGTTTGCTTTGTTTTTGCGAAACGTGGCTAACTACCACCATCCCAGATGCTAATGTGGAACTACCCGGGTTTAGCACAGTTAGAGCGGACAGAGATGCAAGTACCTGTGGGAAGCACAAAGGAGGAGGACTCGCTCTCTATGTTAATACACGGTGGTGTAACTCTGGACATGTTAACGTCAAAATCTCCACTTGCTGCAGGGATATCGAACTGTTGGCCGTAAGTTTACGTCCCTATTACTTGCCCAGAGAGTTTGGACACGTCATTGTTGTTATCATTTACATCCCTCCTCGGGCGGACGTGGAGTCAGCGAGTGACATCATCCATTCTGCTGTTGCTAAGTTACAAACGCAGCACCCTGAGGCGCTTGTGCTAATCGCTGGAGACTTTAACCATGTGACGCTGGACAAAACATTACCTGCATTCTCCCAGTATGTGGACTGTAACACCTGGCGAAATAAGACTATTGATTTACTGTATGCAAACGTTAAAGACGCATACAGTGCCACCCCGCTGCCTGCGCTTGGGAAAGCAGATCATAACCTGGTTCTGCTTCAGCCTCACTATAAACCAAAAGTTAGAGTCCTACCTGTAACCACACGATCATTCAGGAAGTGGACCCCGGAGGCTGAGAATACTCTGAGAGAATGTTTTGGAACTACAGACTGGGATATTCTGCAGGGATCTCATAGTGAGAACATTGAGGAGGTTGTTGACTGCACTACTGACTACATCAACTTCTGTATGGACATTGTAGTTCCAGTAAGAACTGTACGCTGCTATGCTAACAACAAGCCATGGATTACAAGTGACATCAAGGGCCTTTTGAACCAGAAGAAAAGGGCTTTTAAAGGCGGTGATCAGCATGACCTCAAGCGCGTGCAGAAGGAACTCCGAGTCCAGCTCAGGGCAGCAAAGGAGCAGTACAGGAGAAAGCTGGAGCAGAAGTTGCAGAATAACAGCATGAAGGAAGTGTGGGATGGGATGAAGATCATCACTGGCTGCAGCTCGAAGCGGGGTGCCACAATCGAGAGAGACGGGAAGAGAGCAAACCAAATGAACAACTTCTTTAACAGGTTTGACCACCCTAACCCACTCTCACTCTCACCTTGGAGTACTGCACCCTCCACACATCCTTCTGCTGATACCAGCATAGGAGAGACATCCCCACCCATAATTACAACAGCGCAAGTGAGCAGAGAGCTGAGGAGACTTCGTGCCAGCAAAGCAGCGGGTCCAGATGGAGTATCGCCACGACTGCTGAAGGTCTGTGCATCGGAGCTGGGGGGTCCTCTACAGCGCATCTTCAACCTGAGCCTGGAATAGGGGAGAGTCCCGAGGCTTTGGAAAACATTTTGTATCACCCCAGTCCCAAAAGTATCACGTCCTAGTGAGCTGAATGACTTTCGGCCTGTTGCTCTGACATCACATGTGATGAAGACCATGGAGAGGTTGCTGCTTCACCACCTTAGGCCACAGGTTCAACACGCCCTTGACCCTCTGCAGTTTGCATATCAGGAGAAGGTGGGAGCGGAGGATGCCATCATCTATATGCTACACCGATCCCTCTCCCACTTAGACAGAGGCAGTGATGCTGTAAGAATTATGTTTCTAGACTTCTCTAGTGCCTTCAACACAATCCAACCTCTGCTCCTTAGGGACAAGCTGACAGAGATGGGATTAGATTCATACCTAGTGGCATGGATCGTGGACTATCTTAAAGACAGACCTCAGTATGTGCGTCTTGGGAACTGCACGTCTGACATTGTGGTCAGCAACACAGGAGCGCCACAAGGGACTGTACTTTCTCCGGTCCTGTTCAGCCTATATACATCGGACTTCCAATACAACTCGGAGTCCTGCCATGTGCAAAAGTTCGCTGATGACACTGCTATTGTGGGCTGTATCAGGAATGGGCTGGAGGATGAGTATAGGGACCTAATCAATGACTTTGTTAAATGGTGCGACTCAAACCACCTACAACTGAACACCAGCAAAACCAAGGAGCTGGCGGTGGATTTTAGGAGGCCCAGACCCCTCATAGACCCCATGATCATCAAAGGTGACTGTGTGCAGATGGTGCAGACCTATAAATATCTGGGAGTACAGCTGGATGTTAAATTAGACTGGACTGCCAATACTGATACGCTGTGCAAGAAAGGACAGAGCCGACTATACTTCCTTAGAAGGCTGGCGTCCTTCAACATCTGCAATAAGATGCTGCAGATGTTCTATCAGACAGTTGTGGCGAGCGTCCTCTTCTACGCGGTGGTGTGCTGGGGAGGCAGCATTAAGAGGAAAGACGCCTCACGCCTGGACAAACTGGTGAGGAAGGCAGGCTCTATTGTTGGCATGGAGCTTGACAGTTTAACATCTGTGGCAGAGCGAAGGGCGCTCAGCAGGCTTCTATCAATTATGGAGAATCCACTGCATCCACTAAATAGTATCATCTCCAGACAGAAGAGCAGCTTCAGCGACAGACTGCTGTCACTGTCCTGCTCCACTGACAGATTGAGGAGATCGTTCCTCCCCCAAACTATGCGACTCTTCAGTTCTACCCGGGGGGGTAAACGTTAACATTTAACATTATACAAAGTTATTGTCTGTTTTTCACCTGCATTATTATCATCCTTTAATTTAATATTATTTATTGTATCATTATGCTGCTGCTGGAGAATGTGAATTTCCCATTGGGATTAATAAAGTATCTATCTATCTATCTATCTATCTTCTTCTGACACCACCACTCCTCCCGTCAAGCTTTGTCCTCCTCCTCCTGACCCCTGCTCCTGAGTGGTGCTTGCTGGCCCATTTTATAGCCCATCCAGAAGTACTCCAGGTGCTTGATCACCTGTTTCCGATTGCACTTCCGGGCGGGGCTGCAGAGTCATCCAAGCAGGCTCAGGGAACCATGCAGCACCCCCTGGCGGCCACCCCAGATCCCAACAGGGCTGTGGAGAAGCACCATCGTCAGCCAGGGAGGCTGCCACCAAGCGTCCCAGGGAAGGCACTGAGTAGCCCATGGTTGCTCCCATGGAACATATCCGGAACATATGTAGAAGGGGCGTCCCGGCTGGGTATGGGACCCGGCCACACCTTTGTATGAAGTCGGTGAAGCTGCTATATGCTCTGTTTAATGATTTACAATAATCAGCACCTAGATAAATGATATACAGGTATTGTAATATCATCCCTATTTCTTAACCCTTTAACCGCCAACTCCCTAAATATTCCCCAAGCCAGGCGAAATCTGAACAATTTTTGTTTTTTTACTTTTTTACATTTTTTTTACATTTTTTACATTTATTCAAGCAGTATTGACCACTAAATGTTGTGCAAGTTGCCAGTGTATACACGAAATCTATAAATGTAACCTGAATTCTCAGCTAAGCAAAACATCTTGATACCAAACCGTGCCCTTTTCAATGGTAGATACTGTCGAAACTGTAAGCGGCCCTTCCACGACAATAAACTTTCATCAACTGCAACTGACGGTCCTGGCATGTAGGGCAACTGAAATGCTTCAAATAAATGATCAATCAAAGGACGTAGCTTGAACAAGTGGTCGCGGTTTGGATCTTTCTTATCTGGCTCATTTCTGTTGTCATTCAAATGAAAGAATTTCAGCAGCAAAGAGAATCGGTTACGTGTCATGACAGCTGCAAAAATAGGTGTTGCATACATAGGATCTGTAGACCAGTACATCTCAATATCTGGTTTTCTGATTATTCCCATCAACATCAAAATCCCAATGAATTTTTTCATTTCGTTTTCATCAGTGTCAAACCAAGCACGAACACGGGAATGTGGAGGTAAATTGGGATTTTTCTCAATAAACTGTGCTGCATACAGATTTGTCTGATGAACAAAATGTCTAATCAAATCAGGTGACACAAACAGCTCATAAAACTGCTCAGCAGTGTAATTGTTTACATCAACAATAAAGCCACACGTTCCCTCAAACGAATGCAGAAAAGGTAGTTCACCACGGGCAGCAGCCCAGCTGAGATGCTGGGGATACACCCACTCAGCGCCGTCATCCGATGCGTCTTCATTCACAGTATCATGCAGCGCACGTTGCTGCTCATCACTGTCACTAAAATCTTCTTCAGAACTGCTACAATCATGATCAGAACTGTCCAAAATCGCCTGCAAAGCCTCACTTGAAGTCAGTTTACGTTTCACCATATTCACAGCTGTTACATGCGAATCACGTCACATGACCGGCCAAAACAACCACAGACTTGTCGAAATACAACGTAGTGATAATACCCACGCCAAACCGTCAGTTATACTACTTGCCAGGCATTCATATAACCACAGGCAAATGTGCCGGATAATTCCGGCAGTATGGCGTTAGCATTAAAACAGCGGTGCCGGATATATCCGGCAGAGGGCGGTGAAGGGGTTAATATTATCTAAAAGACACAACCATGTTAACATACAATATTAGAAATCTTTGGAAAATATATCTGGTTCATAGATTATGACTAGTGAATCCCGGGAATGAAACTGCTGTAATTCCCAGGAAAACGGGAACGGCCAATCTCGCATATATAGCGTGTAAAAGTGTCAAAATCGATCAAGAAATAACAGAGTTATAGTTGAAAATAATTAAATGGCGCGTTTTTTTGGTCCACGGTGTAGTGTGTTGCTCATTAATTCATTCAACAACAGACCAGCAGCAGTCAGTCTCCCGGCCCCCACTAAGACTGAGCACAGTGGACTGGGACATGTCTGTACTCTGCAGCTCAAGAATGCCGGGACAGAGCAAAGTTCATTGATGTCTGTGCTGTTGACAGCTTTGAACAGCAACTTCAAATTGCAATGTGTCAGTCTGTTGCATCCGCATTATCTGTGCCAAGAAACTTGCCATCACAGAATGATGACAAGAAACTGGATGCATCAGTAAAAGCTGAAATGGAGGTGTTTCAGAGCAATGGCAAGCGCGGGCATTGTTTAGAACAAGTATATCAGTATCTGATGACTGTGCCACCTACTTCAGTGGAGGCAGAGCATGCTTTCTCAGCGGCTGGTGTACTCTGCACGAAGGTGCGCTCATGCCTGGACGACCGCACGCTCGACACGTTGTGCTTTCTATGCTCTTATTACCGCAACTAACTAGATACATGTACTTATATGACAGCATGAACTGCTTGTAGTTAAGGTTAGTCTTTTATTGGTGTCAACATATTGCAGTAGTTTTTTTTAAAAATAAGTGTCGGTCATTCTAAAACCTTTCACATGTGAAATGACATGCCTGTGCACTGTGACATGCAGGATTCCCGAATTCCTGGGAATGGATAAACCCGTCCGGGAATGGATTCCCTAATTATGACTTCTTATATGTAAACTATTATCAGAAAACAAAATAAAAAAGTTAAATTGTCATATGATGTCAGCTCTGATTTGATGGGCTGGTACAAATAAAGTCAGGATGGCCTAGTTTAACAACCACACAGTGTTTGAACAATTTGAATCCCTTTTACAATTTACATGCTTTTACCTTACAGGTTGCGAGAACTGGCCCGGACACAGACAGGCGGACATCGTAGGTTTAGCACCACACGCACATTTATTATACATTATTATATACAAGTGAGCACACAACCCAGTGCCGCAGCACTAAACACCCTCAGTCCAGGCCTCTGACACAATGCCTCTCTCTTTCTGGTCCGCCTCCACTCCTCTCCTCCAAGCTCCGTCCTTCTTCCACCCAACTCCAGCCATCGAATGGAGGGAGGCGGCCCCTTTTATCTTCACCCGGACGTGCTCTAGGTGCCTCCCAATGAGCTCCTGCTGGCACTCCCTGGTGTGACGGAAGTGCCAGCTGTGCACCCGGAAGCACTCCAGGTGTCCCTAGTCTTCTTTCCCCCAACACGTCCAGGTGTGGCGGAAGTGCTGAGGACCAGGACTCTACAGGCATCTAGGCACCCCCTGGCGGTGACCATGGGCCCCTATAGGGTTGAGCTTCCATGCTCCTTTCCCATGGTCCCCATAGCCACCAGGCCCTCGTGGTCCGGAGGAGGCGTAATCCCTCCTTTGGTCCTTCTGGGCGTCCCAGCTGGGTACCACCCCCAGCCTCTCGCCACAAGATATAAAAAAATTCTCTTTATTTCCTGCTTTGACTACTATTCTAGTTCGATAAATGGCAACAGAAATAATCCTTGTGTACTGTTTGGAACAGTCACTTGTAACAACCACACTCATGCTCAGATTACAGCAAGTTATGAACTTCAGGAAAGTTAGAGTGAAGTCCAGGCTTGGCCATGCCAAACCATACTTTCATTTAAATGTCTTATTTTCCCTCTACAAAAATTTCCCACTGGAAGGACAACAACAGTAAGTCAAAATAAGGGTTTAGTAAATGTAAAGTATGTTAAAAATATTAAATATTAGTACTTACAGGGAATTAAAATTTCATGGAAGCCACCAAAAAAGGTGATAAAATGAAAGCAAATTTCACAGTTCAAACTATTGTGAAATGTAAGCCAAAACTCTTGCTGGAGAGTGCATAACACAGAATCAACAGCCATGGTTAGTGGATGATGAAGAGTCCAAAACACCTTACTGCTGTGTGTAACTGGATGAGAAGTGACAATATGCTGTTCTTTTTACTGGATAACTTAGGGGTTAGAACTTAGGACAATGATAAGGACCAATGACTGACAGGGGCCCTCAAAAATATTGGAACAAACTTTTAGCAGTTTTTATTATCCAGTTTTTGAAATTTTAGAATAATTTACTTACAATTTAGAAAGCAAAGGTTTTTTTTGGCAAAAGTAACAATCCAGGCAGTCTCTACATTGTATTCCTCCATCTCTTTTAGCAAAAATTGTTTAGCCTTGTCCAAATTAATTTGAATCATTAAGCGGTAAAATTCACAAACTTGCTAGCCAATGTGTCGTCTTTTTGCTTAATTGAAATGTTGAGTACCAAAATAGAAAGCAAGAAGAGCTTGAACAAGACAAGAGAGGGCAACAGTTGGTCACTTATTATTTCTAAGGGAAAAGCCAATTATTAATGTTACTCCATTCTCCATACTGGTTTACAGGATCCTCCATTCTAACCCAACAACCAACAGATCAAAAAATCTAATTAGAAGGAGATTGAAGACTGCAAAGTGGTGGCAGGGGAAAGTGTAGTTAAGCAGCATAGGATGGTGGTCTAATGGATGACACTGGAGATCAAGAAGAGAAAGAGAGTGAGGGCAGAGCCAAGGATCAAATGGTGAAAGTTGACAAAGGAAGACTGCAAGGTTGAGTTTAGGGAGGAGGTGAGACAGGCACTGGGTGGCAGTGAAGAGTTACCAGACAGCTGGGAAACTACAACAGATGTAGTAAGGGTGACAGCAAGAAGGGTGCTTGGCGTGACATCTGGAAAGAGGAAGGAGGAAAAGGAAACCTGGTGGTGGAATGAGGAAATACAGAAGAGTACAGAAAGGAAGAGGATGGCAAAGAAGAAGTGGGATAGTCAGAGAAATGCAGAAAGTAGACAAGAGTAGAAGGAGATAAGGTGCAAGGTGAAGAGAAAGGTGGCGATGGCTAAAGAAAAAGCGTATGATGAATTATATGAGAGGTTGGACACTAAGGAGGGAGAAAAGCACCTGTACCGATTGGCTAGACAGAGGGAGCGAGCTGGGAAAGATGTGCAGCAGGTTAGAGTGATAAAAGATAAAGATGGAAACGTACTCACAAGCGAAGAGAGTGTCTTCAGCAGATGGAAAGAATACTTTGAGAGACTGATGAATGAAGAGAACGAGAGAGAGAAGAGGTTGGATTATGTGGAGATAGTGAATCAGGTAGTGCAATGGATTAGCAAGGAGGAAGTAAGGACAGCTATGAAGAGGATGAAGAATAGAAAGGCCGTTGGTCCAGATGACATACCTATGGAAGCATGGAGGTGTTTAGGAGAGATGGCAGTGGAGTTTTTAACCAGAATGTTTAATGGAATCTTGGAAAGTGAGAGGATACCTGAGGAGTGGAGAAGAAGTGTACTGGTGTCGATATTTAAGAATAAGGGGGATGTGCAGGACTACAGTAACTATAGGGGAATAAAATTGATGAGCCACAGCATGAAGTTATGGGAAAGAGTAGTGGAAGGTAGGTTAAGAAGTGAGGTGATGATTAATAAGCAGGAGTATGGTTTCATGCCAAGAAAGAGCACCACAGATGCAATGTTTGCTCTGAGGATGTTGATGGAGAAGTTTAGAGAAGGCCAGAAGGAGTTGCTTTGCGTCTTTGTGGACCTGGAGAAAGCATATGACAGGGTGCCTCAAGAGGAGCTGTGGTATTGTATGAGGAAGTCGGGAGAGGCAGAGAAGTATGTAAGAGTTGTACAGGATATGTATGAGGGAAGTGTGACAGTGGTGAGGTCTGCGGTAGGAGTGATGGATGCATTCAAGTTGGAGGTGGGATTACATCAGGGATCAGCTCAGAGCCCTTTCTTATTTGCAATGGTGATGGACAGGTTGACAGACAAGATTAGACAGGAGTCCCCGTGGACTATGATGTTTGCTGATGACATTGTGATCTGTAGCGATAGTAGGGAGCAGGTTGAGGAGACCCTGGAGAGGTGGAAATATGCTCTAGAGAGGAGAGGAATGAAGGTCAGTAGGAACAAGACAGAATACATGTATGTAAATGAGAGGGAGGTCAGTGGAATGGTGATAATGCAGGGAGTAGAGTTGGCGAAGGTGGATGAGTTTAAATACTTGGGATCAACAGTACAGAGTTATGGGGATTGTGGAAGAGAGGTGAAAAAGAGAGTGCAGGCAGGGTGGAATGGATGGAGAAGAGTGCCAGGAATAATTTGTGACAGATGGGTATCAGCAAGAGTGAAAGGGAAGGTCTACAGGACAGTAGTGAGACCACTTATGTTATATGGGTTGGAGATGGTGGCTCTGACCAGAAAGCAGGAGACAGAGCTGGAGGTGGCAGAGTTAAAGATGCTAAGATTTGCACTGTGTGTGACGAGGACGGACAGGATTAGAAATGAGTACATTAGAGGGTCAGCTCAAGTTGGACGGTTGGGAGACAAAGTCAGAGAGGCGAGATAGCGTTGGTTTGGACATGTGCAGAGGAGAGATGCTGGGTATATTGGGAGAAGGATGCTGAGGATAGAACTGTCAGGGAAGAGGAAAAGATGAAGGCCTAAGCGATGGTTTATGTATGTAGTGAGAGAGGACATGCAGATGATGGGTGTAGCAGAACAAGATGCAGAGGACAGAAAGATATGGAAGAAAATGATCCGCTGTGGCAACCCCTAACGGGAGCAGCCGAAAGAAGAAGAAGAAGAAGCCAGTCTGAACAAGTGTTGTAGGCATATGCCTATTATTAAGTAATGTACAAGGAATGTGCTTTATTGTAGTAAATAAAAAATGATATATTTCTGTTGCTAATTGTTTTAATTCTAGACATCTTTTTAATGTTGCTAATTTAGTACTTCCCAGGTAAATGGTCAAACTCATTTTATACAATTTAAGTTATAAATTCTAGTAGTTTAGTAAGAAACTCTCATGTGTCTGACATCATTTTTGCTATGTTGACACATCCAATATAGTATAAACTAACAAAATTCTTCATAAAATTTACCCTGTTAATGTCACATCATTTTCTAACTCTATGAATACAGACCAGGAACCTGGGGATGTGGGGTCCCTGAACCTATCCCATCTGGCACAGGGCACAAGAAAGGCACAAACCCTGGACAGGGCACCAGCCTGTTAATTATAAAAAAATGTTTCCACTTTCCAGATATAGATGTTAATTGTACATTTTGTCATTCATAACCAGAAGAAGTTCAACACCTTTTTTAAATTGTTGCATCTCCCAAAACCTATGGATAAAAATGTCTACTTGCATTGCTCACAAATATATATATTTTCAAATTAAAGGATATTATTTTCTTCTATGAGAGACACAAAAACAGACATCATCTTATTCAATTGTTCAATTAAGTCACAGTGCCTCAATTTACTGTACATAAAACAGATTATCATCAGATCACAAGGAGCAAAAAGCTACATGTGTTGGGGAAAATAAAATAATGACAGCATTTAGCTTGTTCAAACAATCCTAGGCAATTTCGTTTGGGCCTCATATGTGCATTACAGGCAGTATGGGGGCTTTTGGGTATTTCATTTTTTTAACTTATATTTCATATTTAGCTTAAAATAATTTCAGATTGGCTGGTAGCAAAACCTAGAGAAAATTCTCAGTCCCCTGATTTTTGACCGATATAACATTATAAAAATAGCCATCAACCCTCGGCATGAAATAAAGTCACGTCTATTGGTTTGATACAGACACTATTACACTTTTGAGAGAGGCAGATATGAGGCAGATAAAATGGAGGGATGACAAGCAGCTATTAATTTGAGAACTCAGCATTGGTATGACAGAGAGTGAGGGTATAGGTTATATATGTTCTGAAGATGTGCTGAAACAACATGCTTTCCGCGGGTGAAAACATAGCACCACCTACAATGCACCACTATGAAGAAGAGGAGGTGTGAAGATGTTCAAGTGATTTTCAAAGGTAGGACAACCTGACAGGAGAATCTCCTGGTCTTTACTGGAGTATGTCTTGTATATTTGTATATTTGCTCAGGTGTGTGCTGTGCTCAGTCTGTTAGAATTCTGCACCCCTTTCAGAGGTAACAATGAGAGCCAATGAATACAGACATCCCTCTGAGCCCAGCTAAAATATTGAAGCAAATGTGTCAGCCTCTGCCATAGTGCCAATGTGTTTGATTTGTTCAGCCCTTTCAAAGGAAGTTTATCTCTAAGTCTAGTTATACTTGCATTCTAGTTACACTTGCATTCTGAAGTGTAGCCATTTCAGTAGAAAAGTGAACTCAGGACAACAATAGATCCTTGGCATCTGCTGTAGTATTCGTGCTCTATACAGTATTTGACCTGTAACCTGGCAGGGGCAAAAACAGGCCCTTTGCCACTGTTATTTCTGAGGCTTGGGTGATGAGTGAATGTAAAAATAGATAAGTACTTCATGGTGTACATATAATTATAAAGTTCCATCTGCCTGTCTATCTAATTTAAGGCTGATAATTTTGGCATTTCCAGTATTAGCTTAACCACAAATATAAAAAGAACCTTACTTGGATACAGTACCTTTCGTGAACACTTTTTCATAACAAAACATCAGTTTCTCTGCATGTTTTGGTACAACAAAAGCTTCATTCTCTCAGTAGCCACAGGATTACTTAACAAACACTCTTGCTGACAACTGCATGAGTGTACACTTCATGATGTAATGATGTATGTTTCTAACATTAGCTGTTTTCAGTTAAAATATGTTGTTTTATTTATCTTTTGTTTGTGATGTAGTACTGTCACTAGTCAATGGGAGACATGCAAATAAGAAGTTCACTGTATCAACCAGAAATTACTTTGAATTTGAATTTGAACAAACAACCTTTTAGCAGATCTTGATATTCAGCCAATCAAGCACACTTCATTAACAGCATCAATGATAGTTGTACAGTAATCCCTCGCTATATCGCGCTTCGACTTCGCGGCTTCACTCCATCACGGATTTTATATGTAAGCATATTTAAATATATATCGCAGATTTTTTGCTGGTTCGCGGATTTCTGCGGACAATGGGTCTTTTAATTTCTGGTACACACTTCCTCAGTTGGTTTGCCCAGTTGATTTCATACAAGGGACACTATTGGCAGGTGGCTGAGAAGCTACCCAACCACAGCGCGTATTATGTATTAAATAAAACTCCTCAAATATATTGTGAGCATGGAGGCTGTTTGCACCCCTAGAGGACACGGCCGCTCCTCAAAAAACGCTGAAAGATTACCTTCACACTGCTCCCTTCTTTGCTGGGCTTACTTGTGGCTGCTTTGCAAGCGATATGCTTCCTGCACGGTGCTTCGCATACTTAAAAGATCAAACAGCACGTATTGATTTTTGATTGTTTGCTTTCCGCTCTCTCTCTCTCGCTCGCTCACTCTGACATTCTCTGCTCCTGACGGGAGGGGGTGTGAGCAGAGGGGCTGTTCGCATACTGGCCTAGAGGATACGGACGCTCCTCAAAAAAATGCTGAAAAATGCTTGCTCCCTTCCTTGCAGCTACAGTACTTTGTCCGGCGGTGCTTCGCATACTTAAAAGCCAAACAGCCCTATTGATTTTTGACTGTTTGCTTTTTTCTCTCTCTCTCTCTCTGACGCGCACTCCTTTGAAGAGGAAGATATGTTTGCATTCTTTTAATTGTGAGATGGAACTGTCATCTCTGTCTTGTCATGAAGCACAGTATAAACTTTTGAAAAAGAGACAAATGTTTGTTTGCAGTGTTTGAATAACGTTCCTGTCTCGCTACAACCTCCTGTGTTTCTGTGCAAATCTGTGACCCAAGCATGACAATATAAAAATAACCATATAAACATATGGTTTCTACTTCGCGGATTTTCACCTTTCGCGGGGGGGTCTGGAACGCAACCCCCACGATGGAGGAGGGATTACTGTATTAACTAACTAATATAGAAACAGTAAAGGTGTAATTTCAGCTCCTGTGTTTTGGTTTATTATTTGTTAAATAAAAAAAAAAATACAAAGTAAAATGTTAATTGTTTTCACCTGAGGTATTCTTCCTCTTCTTTGATGTGAGAGTTACAACCACAGCTTCCAATTTCCCCTTATCGTCTGCCTTTATTTCTTCTTCTCTCATTCTTTTGATAATGACCATTGTTTTATATCATCACCTCACATTCTTCTTTGTCTTCCTTGATCTCTAGTTCCATCTATTCTTTTTTCTTTCACCAATTGTACCACTTTCCCACTTCATACAATTAAATTATGTTCCGTCAATCACATCTTTCTACTCATCAACTTCTCCACCATACTATTTTCTTTACTACCCTTTTCATCAATTTTTTATTTGTCACATTCTTTGTCCAGTCAGTTAATCCTTCTGTACTACACATCTCAAAGTTTTTCAGCCTTTTAATAATTACTTTCTCATATGTATTTCTGCTATAACACTGGAAAGATGTGTGTTCTTAGTAATTTTCTTTTAAGGTGAATGCTCAAATTCCTTCTCATAAATTCTTTGTTGTCCCAGAGATTTATCAAATTTTAGCAGTTGGTGAGGCCTAGATAATAGCTATTTATGATTTAATATGTAAGATGATTAAACCAAAAAGTGGGTACTTACTTTTTCAAATGACTGTGCATTACTTCATAAATCCCTGCTTCTTTTATTTAAAACTCTAGAAATTCTAGCTACTCTATACTTAAAAGATAGATGAGAAGATATTTTGCACCTAAGGTTACTAAATCTATCTATTCTGTTTATCCCTAAGAGATAAAAACTACTGTGTCAGTGTGGGCAAAATACCTCATTACAATAATATGATGAAGGACAAGTATATAGAGTTTTAGCATAAATTAGCAATTATTTTTGATTGAAATTATTTTATTATTTTATTGTTTAATGAAATTCATTTAATAATTACAGGTCCCAAATAATATTATATTTTAAAAGCCAAACACATAGTTTAAGTTACAACATTAGAAACATTGTCATGAAAACAGGCCAGTCAGACAAACTAACTTATTCATCCTATTCACCAAGTTGTCCAAAATAGCCTCAAGTTCAGATTTGTAGACCCTTTAAGTCCTGCGGCCCACAACACTACTTCATAATTTACTCCATGTGTCAGTGGTTCTTTGCATAACGAAAAACTTTCTAATATTTATTGCATATTGTAATAATATTTATGTGAAATTTGCCTTTAAGTTTTGATCTGTTTACCCTATTCTTGTTGCAGAGTTTATTTTAAAATAACAACTGGGATCTAATTTACTAATTCCTTTCATAAGTTTAAACACTTCAATCATGCTTCCTCTTGTGGTCGAAGGTTCGAAACAACAGCAGGCTTACACAAATTCAAACAAACATATTTCTTTTTATTTCTTGATCTTTCTTAGTGAGCAGGGTCCTGCTGCAGATCCTGACAGTTTGTCACTGACAGTGTCAACATCACAGGCCCTGTGCGGTTTTACAACAGGCTTTTTATTTCCTCTCAAACATGTACACAAAGCTTATCTTATAGTTGCAGCTTAACAAGCAGTCCTTCCTTACTGGCAGAGTAACTTCTCCTTTCACTAACTAGGACAGGGTGCAGTCCCCCAAAAGCTGATCCACCCTTTATTTTATTTCTTTTATTCATCTTGTGGCTACTTTATATATTTAGGCTCTAATGCTTAATAACCTTAACTTTCCTTCATCACAATCTTTATGCATACACAGAACTCTTATACTTGCAAATACATATACATTTTCTTAGCATCAGTTGGGTTTACATAATATATTTTTTATCCACTCAAATGCACACAGATAGTAATCACCAAGGCGTTTTAAACTTGTTTATCCAAATATTCATTGCAGTGAGGCGTAGTCCCAAAATTTTCTTCCCCTCCCTTGGACTGGGTTAAATGCCCTCAACCCAAGATTCTTTGTTCAACTTTTATTTTAATACATCGATTCAAATTTTTATTATTCCACATTCCCCCCTTTTTGAACAAAGAATAATTCAAACAAAACAATCTTGATCGAGAGTGGACTGAGAACAGGATTGGGGCTGGGAGAGAAGATGCATGCGTTCTGTGTGGAGGAAATAGGCTTTAGTTACTGAAGCAGTGAAAAACTTTTGGATAAAATAACGGAGTAACGGAATAAGACAACAGCAAACCAAAAGAATAACAGTTAAAGCAACTAAAATGGAAACAAAAAATGGATTTGAACCATTGGCCCCAAGAGCCAAACGTGGATATAAACCACTCATTAAGAGGGGTATCGATGCCTGAGTTTTCAGCCAATTCTAGGGAGAGAGCAGTCAGACCAGCGAGGCACGGGTGATGGAGCCATCAGGGGCAGTATTATTTGGAATGTATGTACAGCAAGCATCACCAAACATAGCACAAACACCACCTTTTTCGGCGAGAAGCATATCTAGTGCTAGGCGATTTTGCCAGGTCATAAGAGAGGTTTTATCTAATTGCTCATGTATTCCTTCAACAGCTTCTTTAGTAAAATTCAGAAAACGCTGTTGGTTATAATATAAATAATTTATCCAATCCACATTTTTATTGATGGTGATTATGGGAAAAAGAGATTCAAAACCAGCAGCTACTTGATCTCTGGCTTTGAATTTGTTAGGAACACCTCTAGGCACACCTATTGAGTCAATATACACACCTGGACCATGTAATGAGAAATTTGCAAATGATGCTAAGGATCCACGAACACGATGTGGATGGGGAGAGGATGGAGGTTGTTGGCCATTTAAGGGAAGGAGACGGAAAGGCATGACCAATTGTATAAGGGTACAGATACCAGTCCATTCAGGTGGGAGGATGTCCAGTAATTTAGATCTTCGGCACATCCACCAGGCATCAGCACGGGCAGTGGCGTGGGAGATAAACCAACTAAGGGAAATGTTATTGGGAAGAGGGATGGAGGCATCGATAGAAACGTTGTAAATGAGGGAGCACCAAATGGGGGGAGGTGAGCCAAGAGCAACAGCATTCTTGTTATGAGAGGCTCGAGTGAAACAGGTGTAATTGCCAATATAGGGGCGGAACATAGGGGGAGTCATGGGTTGAATTGGAGAAAAAAGGGTATTTAAGGTATTACATTTGGGATCCGTTGGAGAAAGAGCAGTAGTAAATAGGTAAAGCAAGCAGGGAAAGCCAGTGGGGTCCGAGAGGTCAGTTAAGGGAAATGGGGTAGTGGCAATGTGAGGCCGTGCAGTGGCACATGCATAACAGTCAGATTGATTTACCTGGCAGAATAGAGGACCCACTGCAGCCATCGGTTCTGGTCACCGTATCCGGTTTTGATGGAGAATGTGGAGGAAAGGGTGGTGATATTTAGATAAGTAATTGGTTCCAGGGGTATTTGGATAGGAGGGGTAGGGGAAACAATGGGAGGGGTATGGGGTGGTAGAGTGAGAGAGGGAGTTTTAAGAGTTGTAGGGAGAGGGGGTTTGGTTACCTGAATCTTAAACTGCCCGAGGGGATCGGTGCCTGAGACGTGAGCCCCTAACACGTATGTACCCGAATCATGCAAAGAAGGATTTTTCAGCGTTATTATAAGTGGATTGCAATTATTTTCTGAGCATTTGTCATTATTATGACCCTTAATTATAGAAAAACGAGCCTTAAGTCCATAATGTAGGGCCTGCCATGGTTCGTGACCCCAATCATGTGTTCCAGTATTAGCAAATACCAACGTCCACAGGTTGCACCAGTCATCGGAGACGTCCACATATCCCCCTCCCAAGTAGCTACCTCCCCTTGAATAGCCACCTCCGCTAAACATGGAGGTTGTTTTCAAACATATTTATCAGACCAGACCCATTGGACTTGACGTCCAGAGCCACAATCAACGATGGAGCAAAAATCAACCTGGATTGAGGTGGTGATTCCAAGGGGAAAAGTCAAGGTAACCTGGGTGGACGTTAATGGGAAGGTGAGGTAAACCAGTAATAAAGTCAAAAGTGCCATTTCTTGCAATGTGAGGCATGTATCCAGGCAGGCAATCCTTCGACCTTAACTGCGTGTGGTGTTGATAGCAGCACTTGGAATGGTCCCCTCCAACGAGGCTGATGCCAGTGCTTCCTTCGAGTATCTCTAACCAGGATCCAGGTTCCCAGGGGAATCGGGGAGTCCTTTGATGGAGGACTGGTTCTCCAGGCCTGATTAACCTGTTCATGGACTTCCTTCAGGGAGGCTCGGAGACCTGTAAGACTGGAGAGAAGATCATTGTCCACAGTATGCAGATTGACATTACCAATGACCATGCCAACAGGCATGGGCCATCCGGTCAGAATTTCGAATGGCGACAGCCCTAATTGTCGATGTGTCCTCCCTCTTAATCCCATCAAGGCCAGGGGTAAAGCATCAGGCCAGGTTAAATTTGTCTGCTCACAGATTTTTGCCAATTCAGATTTTAGGGTGCCATTGCACCTCTCTACAATACCTCCACTTTGGGGATGGTACTTGCAGTAATGATGTACATTTATCTGGAGCCAAGTAGTCAATTCGTTTATTACAGAGTTCACAAAATGACTACCATTATCAGTCTGTAATTTCTGTGGTATTCCCCATCTTGGAATGATTTCTTTTATCAAGGCTTTTGCCACAGTTTTGGCATCTGCATGTTTGGAAGGGAAAGCTTCCACCCATCGGGAGAACACATCAACAATTACCAAACAGTATCGGTACCCTTTTGATGGTGTCAGTTCAATGAAGTCCATTTGAAGATGTTCGAATGGACCCATTGGATTAGGTGTGACGGCGGGACTTACCTGGGTACCCTTTCCTACATTAAATTTTTGACATAATGCACAGCGTCTGCAGAATTGCTCTGCATATGTAGAGAAGCCTACAGCTTCCCAATGTCTCTCGACATCTTGAACCATTGCATCCTTTCCAGCGTGGTCCAGGTCATGTGTGACTTTTGCCATACCTGGAAAAGAAGCCTTTGGGAGGAAAGGTTTGTTATTTTGCTTATGGGTCCAGACCCCATCAGAGAGGGATCCTTCTTTGAACCATTTTCTCTTTTCTCTGTCCGTGGCTGCACTCTGTAAAGAGATAATTTGATTATCAGGGTCTTTGTCATCTTTCTGTAAAAATAAAGAGATTGGTGTGTTATTATAAGCAGCCTGTTTAGCAAAGTGATCAGCTAATTCATTTCCTTTGCTGACAGGGTCCTGTTTCCCAGTATGGGCCTGGCATTTAACTATTACCAGTTTTGATGGTTTGGTTATGGCTTCTAAGAGGGATTCTACTAATTTTTGATGTTGGATGGGCTTGCCAGTACTGGTATTGAATCCCCTCAATTTCCATAATGCTCCATGATCATGGCAGACTCCAAAAGCATACCTGGAATCAGTATAGATTGTTATGATTTTTCCTTCTGACAACTGACAAGCTCGGGTGAGAGCTATTAATTCAGCTGCTTGTGCACTAAAACGAAGAAATTCGGTTTGCTTCCAGCAGGTGGTCACCTTTGACCACTGCATAGCTGGTTGAGGGTGTTCCATTTTCCAATCGTAAGGAACATCCATCCACAAAAATGATCTCCCCTATTTCTAAGGGTGTTTCCTGCAGGTCTGGTCTGGGTTTTAAGACCTTAGTTATTTCGTCATGACAGTTGTGGGGCTCCCCCTCTTCTTCAGTTGGAAGAAGAGTGGCTGGATTTAAGGTGGAGCACCTTTCAATTGTGACATTTGACAGGGTACAGAGTACGTTTTGATAGTGTATTGCCCTAGCAGTAGTGAGATGTGAGGTTTTAGCCTGAACTAAAATGGAGTGTATGGCATGAGGCACCTTTACTGTTAGGGGGCTCATGAGCACTATATCTGTACTGGCTAGCACGGCTTCTGTTGTGGCTGCTACTGCTCTGAGACAAGTTGGAAGTCCCGTAGCCACTGGATCCAATTTTTTCAAAAAATAGGCTATTGGCCTTTGTTTTCCTCCATGGAGCTGTGTTAGTACTGCATTCATATATCCCCCCTTTTCGTCCACGAACAGAGTGAATGGACGAGAATAGTCAGGGAGTCCTAAAGCTGGCGCAGAAAGAAGTGCACTTTTTAAATCACACAGAGCCTTCTCAGCCTGCTCATTCCACTGTATGCGACCAGAAAGAGGAAGGTCAGCAGTGTTAGCTAGATTTTGTAAAGGCTGTGCTCTTTCAGAGAAATTTAAAATCCATTGTCGACAATAACCTAAAATGCCCAATACAGACATGACCTGCTGTTTTGTGACCGGTCTGGGAAGGTTTTGGATGGTGGTTATGCGGTCTTTTGACAGAGCTCTGGTACTACACGTGATGTCATGACCCAAGTACTTGACAGTGGTCTGAACTAACTGCAGCCTGGCCTTAGAGACATTGTGCCCATTTTCAGCAAGATACTTGAGCAATAATTCTGTATCTTGTGAGCATGCTTCCTCTGTTTCACTACAGAGTAATTCGACGTACTGTATCAATGCACTTCCCCTGTCAGGCCAGAAGCCTTCCAGGTTCTGAGCAAGCGCTTGGCCGTATACACAAGGAGCCTCTGTATAACCTTGTGGCATTACGGTCCATGTCCAACGGCGGTTTTGAAAAGTAAAAGCAAACCAAAACTGAGAATCAGGATGTACAGGAATAGAAAAGAAAGCATTTGCTAAGTCAATTAGTGAGAAGTAACGAGCTGTTGCAGGAATTGTAGAGAGTATAGTGGAAGGATTAGGGACAATCGGTGCCCTAGGAAAAATAGCAGAATTAACTTGTCTGAGGTCTTGGACAATGCGCCAAGAGCCATCAGCTTTCTTTACTGGTAGAATAGGAGAGTTTACAGGAGAATATTTGATAGGAATTATAGCCCCCTTTTCAACAAGCTCTTTATGTACAGCCGCAATTCCGAGTTCGGCCTCGGGAGAAAGAGGATATTGCGCACGGTGAGGACGGAAGGATGATTTCGGAAAAACAACCAGAGGTTCACAATTTGTGATCCTGCCAAAATCGTTCTTTTCCTGAGACTATAGGGTGTCAGGAATTGAAGAAAGCCATGGGAAAAAATCAGTTTGTAGAGAGCATAGAGAAACAGATGGATGACAGAGGGAATGAACGACCGGCAGGTCAATTTGGATTAACACCTTAGTTATCAGATGGTGTGAGGTATCAAAAATGCCTGGAGCGACGTATAGCCAATCAGTCCTATTTAGACATTGCTCGACTCATTCCCCAATTTCGACCCATCGAACGGTGTTAGATTTGGCCAAGGACATATGGGGGACTGAACCTCCTAAATAGAAAATGCTTTATGAATATGTGAGGTGAACTGAAGCAGCAGCTTTAGTAGATGAAATAAAAATGCAAGGAATATGAAGGGTCTCGGGGCAAGTAAAAGAGAGAAAAGATTCTAACCAAGGTGTGTCTACTTCAGTGGGGAAATATTGGGCAGTACAGTGTAGGGTGTCGGAGACCTGTAAGTGAGGAAAAACACATGAGGGAAAAGAGTGTAGGGCTTTAAGGAGAAGGGTGCGTGGGGAGATGTCTGGGGTCCAGGCTGCAAAAGAGGGTTTGGGGTGTGGGGAGATTTGGCACAGGAGCTTAGGAGTGGAGCAGTAAAATCCTTGTTCTGTCAGTGAGATTGAGACTGACAGTTTAGTCATGAGGTCTCTTCCTAGTAGATTGACAGGGCACAGATGATTTAACAGGAAACGGTGAGTTAATGGAGAGCTGTCGGTGCTGAGTTGCACTTTCAGAGGTTTTGAAACTAGTAAAGTATGTGGCTGTCCTGAAGCAGTGAGAACCTTCACAGTGTCTTTCGAGGCAGGGACCTCCAACAGCGATAAAGTGGAGCGTGTGGCCCCCGTATCCACAAGAAAGACAGTTTCCTTGCCATTTACTATCAAAGTCAGTAAAGGATCTGTGTCAGCATGACGGGTAAGCAGAGGAAACTGAAAGGAATGGCTGGGGGTCCCTGCTATTTCCTAGGACCACGGAATGTCATTAGGCTCAGGGGGAGGAGGTGGTGGTGGGGGGCGCTTGTTTGGGCAGTTGCGTCTGAAGTGTCCAAGTTCACCACAGCCGAAACAGGCATATGACGCTGGTGTTTGCTCCGAAGGGTTGGGCATCTGACCGAAGGGATTGTCAGGGTTGGAAGACGGGAACCCCCATCCCCTTCCACGCCCTCGTCCTCCGGAAAAGTTGCCACATCCACGGCCTTGGAACCCTCTGCCCCTGCTCGATCCCCCTGTGTAATATTGTACAGTATCAGATTCTTTCTGTTTAGTCTGTTTCTCAGCATGCTCTGCATGGCGTGTCACTTCCTCAAAAGTAGTGTTCTCCCAGCCTATGCAGGATGTGCGGACTTTACTTTAAATGTCATTTCTCAGTCCCGAAACAAAAGGGGGAACGGCAGCGCGAGTCCGATCATCGACATTTTCTAAGCCTGAATGATTAGCCATAAGGTCTTGTATTCGGTGTGCCCACTCATCGACTGTCTCGTCTCTCTTTTGCTTGGCAGCTGAGATAAGGGACCAGTCTGTGCCTTTCTTATATTTCTCTGCAATATTTTGTTCCAGTGCTTCCCATTGTTGTACAAATTGGGCTTCTTGGCCCCCACCACGGTTAAGGCTTTGATCCCAAGCCCAAGGCTGTCCATTCCTCACCCCCCGACTCACAGTTGCCCATGTAGTACCTAGTTTTCGTCGCAGCACCTGTGTCCACTCTGCAGCATTGGGTTTATACATATCATCTAGCTGTTGCAGCTGCTCCACGAATTGTAGCCCACCAACCCCCTTAGGGTCAGGCAGTTCGGACACCATATCTTTTAATTCTTGAATATCCCAATTACGATGAATCATCACAGTAGTGGGGTTATTGGGTCCTGCAGCCTGGGTGGGGTCATGTCGGGGGTTAGGGACCTCGATTAGGGGGCATGAGAATGTCAGGCCGGGAGGTTTTTGGGATTTTGGGGAGATGAAGGTGAATCCAGAGGCCGGGGCCGGACGAGAAGTCTGGCTTCTAGTTCGTTGGGAGATTAGGGATTGATCCGACCACTTATGTCCGGACCTGGAGTCCGGATCATTGTCATCAGGATTTAAGTGAGAGGATGAGTCATAATGATATTGTTCATCAAAGAACCCTGCTCCGGATGGTTCGTCGGCTACCTGGGGTGCTTGGGGTGCAGTGGGGGCAGGAAGTGGAGGGGTAGGTGGGGGTGGAGGCTGGCATGGAGGGGGTGGATAAATAACGGGGTATAGGGGGTCCTTCTTTTCTGTTTTCTTTCTTTTATTCTCGGGATTGAGCTCTGCTTCTATCTTAGTCTTTTGTAAAGCTAACAACATTTCTTCCTTCTCTTTCCAGGTCTTAACTTCAGCAGTGAGCAATTCATTACGCTTTTGGGCTGCCTCTAAGGTTTTATCCTTTATCACTAGTTCCCACCTATCAAACATATCCATCCGGTAAGGACCCTTATTACAACATCCTTGGGTGTTTCTACATAAAAGTTTTCTTATTTCTTGTATTTCTGAAATGTCTGTACTTCCCTCATGTGGCCATCTACCACTGCTTTGTTTATTCCATTTTTTACACACTTTCTTAAAATCTAACCCAGTTTTCTTTTCTATCAGTTTCCTGGGTGAACCTCCTTTCGGACCCGAGTGAGAACTGGAGCCCGATGCGCTTTCCAAAAATAGTCCTTCCAACAGAGACTTTTGATTTCCCGAGGAAACCTTCTTGACCGGTTTACTATTTTGCTTTCCCATAACTAAATAGCACTGGACCGCAGAAGAATAGATCAGCCCTCGTGACGTTCCGTCTCCAGTCCCTTCCACTCCCGGATCAGCACTCTTGTGGTTTCGTGGCTTTAGCGGACTGACAGTCTGTTCAGCATGGAGTCCGGGCCTTTCGACAGGTTAATGCCGATCCCTTCGTCAAGTGCTTCCTAGCTGGTAACCGCTCTTGGTGTCCACCACAGATCAACCCATAGGAGCAGGAATATGACCAGACGTTAGAGACAGAAACTCACCCTCCCACACAGTGTTTTTCTCAGATACTCAATATATATTCTACTCGTTTTACTCACTTTCCTCTATTTCTAGGAGTGTGCCACTCACCCCTTTCTATTCCAATTCACGGGGAGTAACTTACTAATGTTCTCAGCACCTTACACTGTCCCCGAGGGACCCAAGTATTATTCCCTGCTTTCCAGTTTACTATCCGTTAAGTGATACAGTATTTTATTTCTCAATTTTCTTTCCCATAAGCCCGGTCAAATCCCTGAACTAGGTCATTCACTCAATCGGATTCCCTCAGTCTACTCCCCAAGAAGTTCTTGACCTGCTAGGGAAATCCCAGTTGGTTCGACCTTCACATTCGATCGGAGGCCAGAGACCCCTCACGCAGGATGCGCCCGAGGCAGGCCAGTCCTAACTTTTTCCGGAGCTGGTCCTTCCCGATCCAGCTGTAATTGGTCCTCTTACCGGTCCTCTTGGACGATCCAGCCCGAGGAGTCCATCTCCAATCCGGGTCACGGCACCAGAAAACTGTGGTCAAAGGTTCGAAACAACAGCAGGCTTAAACAAATTCAAACAAACATATTTCTTTTTATTTCTTGATCTTTCTTAGTGAGCAGGGTCCTGCTGCAGATCCTGACAGTTTGTCACTGACAGTGTCAACGTCACAGGCCCTGTGCGGTTTTACAACAGGCTTTTTATTTCCTCTCAAACATGTACACAAAGCTTATCTTATAGTTGCAGCTTAACAATCAGTCCTTCCTTACTGGCAGAGTAACTTCTCCTTTCACTAACTAGGACAGGGTGCGGTCCCCCAAAAGCTGATCCACCCTTTAGTTTATTTCTTCTATTCATCTTGTGGCTACTTTATATATTTAGGCTCTAATGCTTAATAACCTTAACTTTCCTTCATCACAATCTTTATGCATACACAGAACTCTTATACTTGCAAATACATATACATTTTCTTAGCATCAATTGGGTTTACATAATATATTTTTTATCCACTCAAATGCACACAGATAGTAATCACCAAGGTGTCTTAAACTTGTTTATCCAAATATTCATTGCACTGAGGCGTAGTCCCAAAATTTTCTTCCCTTCCCTTGGACTGGGTTAAAAGCCCTCAGCCCAAGATTCTTTGTTCAACTTTTATTTTAATACATCGATTCAAATTTTTATTATTCCACATTCCCCCCTTTTTGAACAAAGAATAATTCAAACAAAACAATCTTGATCGAGAGTGGACTGAGAACAGGATTGGGGCTGGGAGAGAAGATGCATGCGTTCTGTGTGGAGGAAATAGGCTTTAGTTACTGATGCAGTGAAAAACTTTTTATTATTCCACACTCTTAATCTCCGTTTTCTCAAACTGAAAAAGTTCTGCTTCTTCAGTCTGGGCTCATAGTTATACTTTTTAGTTCTGGAATCAACCTTGTTGCTCTTCCATTGACTTTCTTGAGTACTGATGTCTTTTTTTGTAATATTGAGTCCAAACCTGAACGCAGTGCTTTATAGTAGGTGAGGTATCCCTAGTGCATTGTCTAACTTGGGAAAAAGGGTAACAGGTTTATAACAGTGGAAAGCATTTCAATTAAGAGTTAACAGCAATTACCTTAGGTTGTCTTCATGGGTGTGTTGCTGGCAGCACTTGTCCAAACAAATATGCATGTGAAGAAAGGCAAGTAATTTCAAAATGGCGCTCTACACCCATACACATGTGGTCAGACAGGAATAGAAGTGGTTGCACTGTTGTTTATGTTTGGGGTTCAATTTCACCTTTAACGTTGATTGAGTGATCTCAGATCTGTGTTGTGGATTTACTATAATGTACTGATTTCTGTCAGTGATGTAGGTTATTCAGCAGTTTAGTTGGCATTTATATGTTGTTACATTAGAAAATCTGCCCTATAAGATGTTGTTAATTTGCGCTGTTTTAGAGTAGGTTGCAGAGAAATGGCACTCTCTTTATAAGGCTTGGGAAGTCATCTTCTAGGGGTTGTTTGTCTTGACTTGGGAGAGTAGTACCAGTAGGAAGAGACAGAAAAGGGAAGAACTGAGTACTTTCTAGTTGGAGCTGGACTGGGTGGCTCTGTGTCAGGCTGCCTTATAGGAGCCTATTAAACTCCTATTTAGCTATTTAGATAGCTCATGTTTAATTTATTTGCAGGTGCCAGAAAGTCTTTTTTGTGGTTATTTTAAAGATTGCTGTCTTTTAATTTAGGGTAAGAGTCTTATTATTTCTATATGTTTTTCCCTTTTGATGTTTTTAAAAATTTCTTGTGGACTTCTTTTGCTTTTCAATATTATTATTATTATTTTTTGCTACTGCACATATCGACATCAGAATGTTTTCTGAAGGATTGTTTTACATAAACATCTACCTTTTTTGTTTACAACCACCAACTCAAAATGGTTGTGTTTGGTCACCTTTGGTCATGGTTGGGCCCAGCTACTAGCAGAATTCCAGACCTCACAGGTGGTCTTTAATAGCATACATATATACACTGTAGATGCACAGTGTCCATTTTTTTCTCCCTCAGACAAAGCACCATCCATACATTGAAAAAACACTATCTTGCCTCAAACCTTTTTGAAAATATCCCTCTCCCCACACCATCTGACAAAACACCATCCTCTGTCCTTATTCAGACCTCCACCAATACCTTTCTCTTTCCTGCTACCTCAGACACAAAAAACAGATAATCACTAGTTTAAGTGCTTTGGAAAAGGGTGATGTACCATTCAATCACTTTTTCAAAGACTCCAGTTAACCCACCCAACTACCAGGCAGTCATTTTAAAGGAGGGTACACATTTTGTCATCATTTGTCACATTTGCATTTGTTGGTAATACATTATATGAAGGCAATCTTGTTTCTCCCCTGTCAAGTCTTTCTTTAAAGCTGCTGCATACTGCAGCTTTGTTACGCCTTTTTCCTGCTTACATAATATTTTTTGTAATTTGCATTCTTATAATCTGCTAAAAGGCATAATGAGAAAATTGGCGAACATTGCAAAAATGACTGCTAGCTACCATATCCCCTTCTGAACCATGAAGCTTGTGTTCTTCTCGTTTTTTTGTGTCGGAGGCAGGAGGGAAGAGAGAGATTATGGCACTGTTCAGAGACAGGAAGAAGGATAGTGTTTTATCAGACGGTGAATACTAATGTTTTCGTTAGAGGTGAGTGGGCAAGTGACTTGTTATTGGGAGGATAACAAGGAACCCCCCCCCCCCTCCCCAGTCATCAAATTATTTAATACAAAATTGTTCACAGTAATTCTGCATCTGTACCCCTAGAAATGCTCTTTAATGGATTTAGTCCTCTTTTAATTTTAAATTTATATTTGCTTTAAGGTTCTGGTTCTCTTTTTCATGTGTTCTGTGCCTTTTGTTTTTTTTGTGATCCTCCATTTCTACCTCTCTTTCATTCACTTTATATATTATTATTCCCTGCTCTCCATAGCTTTATCTACTTGTAGATTTTTACCATATTCCTTTTCATCTATTAATAAGAAGTTAATAAACTTCACAGCTGATAAGATACTGCTGGCATCTTGCTGGAAAAAATCATTGTTCAATATATGCCTGGAGGAATGTATTTCATAAGTTAACTCCTTTAGATCTGTTCTTCATCCAATAGGAGTCACACCTGTTCAAAACTGTTAATTGTGTTTTACGTGGAATATATAGGGCGCATGACATCAGCATAGTGCCTGTTTTACTATGTTTGCTTCTTCCTTTAGTCAGCTCTGAAAGTGAGGACAGGAAGAATGAAACATATTGGTGGGTGGGTGTCTTTCCTGCCTTCCTCATATTATTATTTTTTTTGTGATCAATTTTTGATTGATTCAATGAATTTAACAAACACATAAATAGTGGTCAATTGGAAATGGGAAAAACTTATTATGGCATCCGCTCATGCCACCCCTCTCAAACAGAACCTTGCAGCAGATTCAAAAATCCACAAAATGTATAGGTGAAGAGGATAAAAGGCAACTGATGCATCAAGCACACCACCAAATAAAGTTTTGTGTTCTGTAACTGTGATGTCAATGCTCCACAAATGACAGAATTTTCATTGTTGAGGCTGAAGTGGCAAGTTCTCAATGGATTTTAAGAATGCTCCATTAATCTGAGAAGTAGACAGTTCCAGAAGATTCAGTTTAAAAAGGGGTCACCAGTTTTAAAAAGAAAAAAACTCTTGAGATTTCCACTGAGGCAACGAGTAACTGATACAGTGCCAAGACTGTTTACATTAGTGAAAGGTGAGAGAAAGCTTTGAAAAGTCTAATACAAGTTGAGTTTGAGGAATAGGACCTATGTTTATAGATGGAAGTGAAAAAAGAAGCTGGCTCACATATCAGAAAGGGCTGGAGGGCATTTCTAGAACATATGGAGTAAAGTGCCTTGTATACCATGAAAACGTTAATGACAAGGTGGATCAGGAGAGAGACCCAAGAGAAAATGTTTTCGGAGAGTAATGGTAAAGTCTATGAAATATTGTGAGTTGGGTGTATTCATTGGATTTCTGAAACAGAATCTGACATTTTTAACATTTTGTCAAGTGGGAGGAGAAGTCAGTGGAGCAAGATTACAGGAACATTGTGAGACTAAAGGAAGAGCTTTGTAGGTTTACTTACAAAGTAAATAACAGAGAATGGAGGCAGGCTTTATTAAAGGAGAAAGGGAGCAAAACAGAGGGAAAAGGTACAAGACAAAAGGGTCAAATAAAGATAATACTTCATTCTCTGAACACTGATTGACATTACAAAAACAAGAAAAAGTATTGTAGCGACCCTTTGAAGGAATCACACATAACCCCCAGGTAAGCTTTTGTGGATGCTGGAGCACTTTAGTTTAATTATGCAATACAGTCCCCACTGCGGTTTCCTTCTCATCAGCCCGATGTTAAGGTTAAAGGCATACCATTAAAACAAGAAAATCACAGGCACCTACAGCCTTGCTCACTGTTGTAGCTAGCACTGTTTTTCACCCATCTCTCCCTATTATGTGCTCACTATCTCCCTGAATCCTGCACACTCCTCAGCTACTCATCCTTCTTGTTCCCCCAAGCTCTCTTTTTGCCGCTTATTTTGTTCTGTCTCTGACTGGCTGCAGTTCAAATGCTTCTTTTCTACTCCTGCCGTGTGTGCGCAGGGTGGTGAAGCCCAGTCAGTGTTATACTGCCCCATCCCCACCTCTTCGCCCCTACAAGAGCACAAAATCATGGAAGTGAGATAGGCCCTCTAAGTGTGAATTGGGTCAGCTTCTTGCTGTTCTGGATGCTCCTGTCCTGTAGATCTTCCAGAACCAAGGAAGGATGGTGGTTGATCTGTGTTAACTAGGGATCCACAGTCATTTCTGGAGTGTCGGAAGTGGAAGGCCCACCAAGGTAAGGAGTCAGTCTGTCTCTGTGGATTACAACCTTATGGCCAGAAAGAGGAAGTTGGACTCTGTATACTACTTCTCCCACTTTATTTAACATAAGGCAAGGTCCTTAAGCTGTCAGTTTTGGGTAGTGCCCTTTCCTTAATTTTGGGCTAAAGACCATACAGATGCTCCTGCCTGGAAGTGTCTTGCCTGCATATGGAGAGCACACTACTGGTTTGCCTTTTCAAAGCAGCTTGAAGATGATTTCTGGCATATTTATTTGCAGCATCGTGATGATCTTGCAGGTGGTGTGAGTATTCCTGGGGGGCATCAGGGGCAATGGGAGCACACTCATATGCTAAATTCAGGGGGTCCAGAGTTCATGCCTGAGAATTAGGAGTGCTGGTGTGCAGGCTGTTGACTCCTGAACTGCAGAGCAGCAGGCCATTAAAATCATTGGGAATTGTGAATCCCAGTTTCTTTGATCCTGTGTAGTCATTAAAGCCAGCTGTGTTAGGGTTTTGTTAAACCATTATGCAAATCCATCACTCTGGGGGTGCAGTGTAGTGGTGTGGGTTTCTTGATCTCCAGTTTTTAGCACATTATTTGGAAAACCCTGCTTTCAAAGTTCCGCCCCTGGTCAGAATGCAGTTCACTGGGTATGCCGAATTGGCTAAAAAAAAACAGTTATAAGGGCTTTAGCAACTATTTCTGCCTACTGGTCTGGCAGGGCATAAGCCTCAGGCCATTTGGTAAAATAGTCCAACACAACAAGCACAAAACGGTTTCCTTTCTAAGACCTGGGAAATGGATGCAAAATGTCAACAGCCAACCTTTCCACATATGCCCCGACCTGACACTGCTGAAGAGGAGCCTGCAACTGACTTTGGGGTCCTTTCTTGGTGATGCAAGCAAAAGTTTTCCACATCACTCATGCACCGTCCCCAGTGGAAATCATGTCTAAAACATCTTACAATCACTACCACTCATCTTCCTACCTGGAAGGCAGCTGATAAATAGGATAGACCAATATTGCACCCTGCAGCGCACCACCATATGTCCCATTTTGAAATGTTCAGCTCCAACAGACGAAGGAAATATATACAGTATAAAAAAAACAGCAGTAAGGCGACATCCATAAGCAATGAGAGATTATATATATAAGAAGGCCAGGAAGATGAAAAACAGCCACAAATCCCTTTCCCACCCGCCACCAACCCAAAATAACCCATATACGTGCAAATAAAAAATATATACAATGGAAAAATCACACCCCCCACTCCCCAACCGAAATTCACCCACAAGTCCAAAGTTTCAGCAAACTGTTAACAGCAGGTGAATAAAGCATAGAATGTTGTCCAACCCCAAATAGTTGAAGTCTTAACTGAAAAATGTTTTACAGTCAGTCTGCGGCATTGTAAAAAAAAGGTCTTCATGAGCTCCCCCAAATCTGCTAGTGATAATGAAATGCAACTTTCACACTCCAGGAGTAAATCGCTGACCTTCTCCCAACAGACAGTTCTTATTGGAGCTGTCAATCATAGTCTGTTTGGGCTATCCTAATACTGCACAAGCAAACCAGACAGGCAGCAGGAAACACATAATATCTTTTTATGTGGCAGTGCTACACTGGGTTATGAACCACTGCTGAACCAGTCCTACTTTATCCTCTTCAGTGGCAATTCACTTGACACTTACTCGGTGACCCAGGAAGGAAACTTTCATGCTGGAGTAGGTAGCACTTCTCTGGGTGGCAATTTAATCCAGCCACTGATAGCCTCCCTATTACCTCCTTCAATGCCCGCAGTGCATCCCCAAACGTCTTGCCATGGACAAGGAGGTCATCTATAGTAAATAAACGAAGCACCTTGAAGCTAGTACACCAGCTAGAACTTTGTCCATCAAGGATTCAAATGTTGGTGAGGCATTCAAAAGCCAAAAAGGCCATGGCCCATAGAAAACGCTGTGACTGAGATTCCTTGAGTGATTCACGGCAGGTACAGACTCACATAATGTGTCCAGGTTGGCAACAATGCCAGCACACCAAGGGTTGTGATCTTACAAGTACACTGATTGAAGCTGATCCTCCATGACCACCTTAATTCTGGTTGCTATTGTCACAATTGCCTCTTGGTCTGCACCAAGTAAATGTGTCTGGGGTGCTGGTTGATTGGAAAACTTATTTGGGAGACTGGTGTGTGGTGAAGTGAGCCACGTACTGTCCCCCAATAGCACCTGCTGTACCTCCCATATATTGGCCAATGCCTGCTCTAAGATGGCAGAGGTAGCAAGCCGGACCTGCCGACATAAACTGAGAGTTTTCTTGCACCACTCGACAATGTTGAGGGTACCCAAATCGTGCTAAGGATTGTACCTCTGCAGCAAATATTTCCAGGTTCTCTTTGAAAACGTGTACTCTAGAAGCTAACAACTGATGCAGGCCTGCAGCAGGCTCCAACTGTCTAAAATGGCATTCTAGTGCTGTAGCAATAGCTCCATAATCCTGGAGCTCACCTTCTTTTAAATTCTTTAAAGCCAGCAGGGCATCACCCTCCAAAGCAGCAGCCAGCTGCACTGCTTGCTCTAAAGAGCTCCAACCATTGGTCATAGCAGTCATCTTAAATCTAGTAAAATATTCCTACCATGAAGAGTGCCCATTATAATGTCCAGGTTTAAGCTTACTGCCACCTGTCTGCAACAGTGTGTGGATTGGTAGATTGACAGTTAACACAGGCTACTTCAATTCTCCTATTAACTTATCACCTCTCCCCAAAGGCTGCTTCCTCTGAGTCAGCTGTCAGTGTTTCAATGCCTATCTTACCAGACACAGCAGCGGAACTCCATGCCCTTCAGTAGCTTCTACGTATTCTACCAAAACTGCATAACCATGGTATCCTTTTTGTAGAGCTTCTCCATACATCACAATAGTGTTTATCTGCAGCTGCGAGATAAACTGCCCCACTGTTTCTTCTGCAGTCCATGCCTGCATTATTTCGTCTCTGTCAAAACTTTGCCTGAATTCTGCCCTGATGTACAGCCCAGGGTAGCAAGGTTCATTCAGGGTTTTCAAGAAACAGAAACTTTATTCAAATACAGCATAATAAAGCATAAGGAATAAAGCAGAGGATGTCTGGGGGAAGAGAGAAAAGGCAGTGAGACGCTAGGACAGCCACAGTGCAGTCTTTTAAATGTTCGAAACTGTGTGCGATATGCAGAACACGCAGCACGCCAGCAAGCAGCAAACTAGCAGCTGATCTGCAAAGCTGTGGTTGTTTCCCATTGTATCACTGTTTAAGAGGGGGTTTCGGAGGAACGGCCACGTCCTCTTGGGGTTGCGTTCACCATATTCACACCCCTTCCTTCTGCTTTGTTCACATCTTTGTGAATTAAGCTACTCTCAAAACAGGGCTCAGACAGGAGTGACAGGACACCCGCATTAGGAGTTCATATCCTTCTGTCGGTATAGCCACTGAAGAGGAGCGTGATTGGTCACCAAGGTAAACTTATGACCTCATAAATAATGACAGAGAGCCTCCACAGCTTCGCCAAACACGGCTTCTCAATTGTTGAATAATTACGCTTCTGCGGAAGCAGTTTCATACTCAAAAATGTGACAGTGTGCTCTTCACCATCGAAAACCTGAGACAGTACAGCACCTAAACCAAATGCACTAGTGTGCATCTGTAGAACAAAATCTTCAGAGAAGTCAGGATTCCACAAAACCGGGTCGGATCTTTCACAATTGTCCAACTAGATAACAGGGCAGTTTTTCCTTCCCCTTGTAAGATCGGAAAGAGGAGCAGCCCTGTTCACAAAATCAGGGATGACCCTCGTATAATAACCGGTAAGCCCCAGAAATGCTTGAACCTGTTTCTGCGTCTCCGGACGAGTGTAGTAAATTTGTAAAGATCGTCAGGGGTGGCCAGTAACCCTTCATGAGATCCAACATGGAGATATAGGACGCCTAACCCAGTCTTTCCAACAATATATACACTGTCACACACGTGCGCATGGGAGGCAGCTAAAGGGCTTGAGTAAGAGCAGTTCCGAGACATACTGGGATGTGGCAGAGTGCACTGACTCTTTTTCTCCCTTGCCTGCAGACCATTCACGGGAGATCCCACCTGGTCCTCTTGACATCACTTCCGGGACCAAGCCAATGGAAGGAGACCTTGCTGGCTCCGGCCCCTGTGATGTCACGTCCAGGCTCGCACCAATGACAGAAGACCTTCATGAGCCCAACCCCTTTGACTTTACTTCCTGTCTTCCCCTTTAAAAGCCTCCACCTTTTCCCTCAGTTCTGTTTTGGACTCAGTTTTGTGCACATCAGTGCTGAATTCATTTGTTCGACTTTGCAGCCAGGAAATTAATTACAAGGGTGGCTGCCCCAAACCTTTTCACGACTCTTATGTCTGGTTTTTGTGACAACACATAAATTACACAGTGAAAGAAAGTGAAAAGTGATCTAACGTATTTTTCACAGAGAAGAGCAGAAGCAAATGTGTGCCAGTGTTCTCTCCCTGAAGGTTGGTACTTTATCAGTTTTATTTACTACTCTACATATATTATCAGAAGCCAGGCTAGACAGGCAGCAATTTTACTTGGGTATTCATGAGAGACAGTCTATAGCTTTGACAGAGAGAAGGTCCTTAACTTGTTTTAGAAGCAGAGTGATACTAGCCATGATAATAACAACATTTAAATGCCCAAGAAAACCAGCCATTCCTTAGCATGTCGAAGAGTGGTGTGGATAGAAGGTTTCAAATTATTATTCAAATTAAATTATTATTGGAAAGTCGAGGAAAGGGGAAACTTTTAAGGAAGGATTTTGGTGAAGGAGGATGACAAGCTATAAGGATTAGAAAATTGTCAAAACAATAACTAAGAAATTCACTGTTGATCAAACAGGGATCATTAGAAATGGTGCCAAGTTTAGTGTGAATGGAAGGGATTGACGAGGAAAATAATTTCTCTAGATTTCCACACAAACAGCCTATTGGGTCTAGGCCCATTTGCATAATTGTAAGCCTGAGTACAGTGAATTTGGAATTCAGTCCTTTGAGTCAAGAAAGAAGTAACTTTTCTTCTGGCGGAGGCAATGCCAAATGCATGCTCTTTATTAACCAGTGGGGGATGACCTTTTCTTGAGCTGTAAACTTACAGTTGAGCTCAGACATTTTAAAAAGGTTTGAATGAGAAAGGTATGAATGTAATAAATGGTGGAAAGACTACAATAAAATTTTACTCAAAGAGAAGTTTTATTACATATAAAAACATTTAAATAAAAGCAAAAGTATCTAATTTGGAAACTATTCAAGTAAAACTAAAAAAGTCAGCATTAAATTACTCAAATAAAGATACAATTTAGCTACTTTAGAAATAAAAACAAATTAGTAAATTTACTATATCCATGCTGTGCAGTCAAAAGTATAAGCAAAACAAGAGGCTTAATTTATAATATGGAATTCTTAATTACTACTAATTAGAAATAAAAACACACACAGAAGAAATACCATTCTGTACAAGGCAATGAAAATATACAAAAATATAATCTGTATATGTGAATAAAATAAAAATATGAATTCTTATAAAACATTAAATAAATGATAAATCATCAATTGTGAAGTTCCTCATACTTCCTGCCATTGGAATGCAAATTAATCCAATTAAATTTTTTCTTCTTGAAATACAGAATTATCTAAATATCAATTCAATAATGCAATGTTTTTTATTTAGATTTTGTTCTTTAAACAATGTTTTTATATGTATAATCTCTAGAAAAGACTAAATGACAAACCCTGAAATTATAAATCAAATGTGGAAGAATCCAGTGCGGAAGAAAATCAACATCTTAATTAAAGAAAGCAACTTATCTTCTAACAGAAAAAATCAGTAATCAGGCAGGAGAAAAGCTGTTCATTGTATCTTTTAATTACTCTTTGGCAAAATGCCTTGGAGGCAGCATTCTTCAAAAGCAGTCTGTTACAGCATGGTCAGAATGATCAGAGAAACAAAGAATAGAGGTTCATTTTACAAACTATTGAATTTACATACAATGTCAATCAATGCATTCATTTTACTCTGGTTGCTTTGTTGGGTTACACCCAAATGACATGTAAAATAAAAGTCTATTATATTGTATTCTGGTCCTTCTTATATCTTTCAGTTGAGCCACCACTCTTGAAATTTCTTTGCATATAACTACTGTCCATTCTGGTTGTTTACAGGGCATCTGCTGAATTCTTAGTCATCTCTTAGTCATCTTTCAGTACATTTTGTTGTTCACTTGACCTTTATCTAGTTTCTTGATATGCCTGAACAAGTTTTCAACATATATTAACCCTTTATGCTATTTCTTTAAGATGTTATATTTTAATATGGAAGCATATCAAAATACTTTATTCTAATTGACTATGTGACCCTTAAGTCTAATCTTTCTTCCACACCAGTGCCATCACTTTTGTCATAGATTTCCATTTAGCTTTAAAAGGAGTTGATTCGCTGCTGCCTCGCAGTAAGGAGACCTGAGTTTGCTTCCTGGGTCCTCCTTGCATGGAGTTTGCATGTTCTTCCTGTGTCTCTGTGGGTTTCCTCTGGGTGCTCTGGTTTCCTCCCACAGTCCAAAGACATGCCGGTTAGGTGCATTGGCAATCCTAAATTGTCCCTAGTGTGTGCTTGGTATGTGGGTGTGTGCTCTGCGGTGGGCTGGCGCCCTGCCCGGAGTTTGTTCCTGCCTTGTGCCCTGTGTTGGCTGGGATTGGCTCCGACAGACCTCCGTGACCCTGTATTAGGATATAGCGGTTTGGATAATGGATGGAAGGAGTTGATCCTCAAAATTATCAAAGTTCTGTTTTTTGTGAATACCAGTCCAGCACAACTAAACAAATGTTCCTAAGCAAGACGAGCAGGTAGGCCAGTGTTCACTTTAAGAGGCAACTTTTTTATGCTTGGAAATTAATACAGCAGATCAATTTTATAAGAAGAGCGGGCAATATTTCCATCTAATTCTTCAGAAGTTTGTGTTTTTTTTTTCTTTTTTCAAAGATGAGAAGAAGTCATCTTCATCTGAATGTGTTCGTTGTGGTTTTTTCCTCTGCTCTGTCAAGGCATCCAGCTGATTTCTTATATAGCTCAGACCTTTATTAGATACAAGCACATTTCTCACAAATACTATTTCAAAAACTTGAATCTATGACTAATTGTAATGGCCTCCAAGAATACATTTCATTCTCATAACTTTTTTTAAACTTCAATAGGCAAACTTACATTAAGAAAATATTTGCATCTTCTGTTATTTAAATACAACTTAACCAAAAATCAATTGTTGTAAAATGCATTAAAATATCAGTCATTAGTGATTTATTCAAACAAGTGATTCTATAACTAACTTCAATATACTTTGAGAATATCATAGACACTTAAAGACCATAGAAATCCAGTATGCATGATGTCAGTTGTGTTCATCCATGATGTCTTGAATTTTGGCAAAAGAATGGAAGCACAGATCAGGATCCTCCATCATTCTTCCAAAGACCTATTACAGACCTTCAAACAAAGGCTTAATTTAGAGGAAGACAAACTTTTCATGATGCTTCCATCTTCTTAAGCTTTGCTTTAAAAATGCAGTTTTCCAACCACAGAATGTTGAGCCATAACCACAGGCTTCATTACTGTGCAATATCTAGACAGAAATGTAGTTTCGGCAGGATTCAGACTGTAAAATGTTCCACATAATTATGACCACGTATATAAAAATTTCTTAGAAAGAAGTTCTTTCTTAAATAAAGTATGAAAAGTCACTTACATCTTAATCTTAAACATTATGCATTCCTAATGGCCTCTTATCGTTTCTACTGTAGTAGATGTGTAACCCTCTCCACAGTGAGGTAAAGTGAATTCCATCTTGTTTGATTAGGATGTATGAACTGCAGCTTGCATTTAGCATCTAACAGTTCAGCTGCCTTTACTGACTGTTCTGTTTTGTCCCACACAAATTGATGTTTTCCTAATGGAGATTGTGACAACTTTCTGTACATGTCATTCTTGGATTCATCTACTGATACAACAAGATTCAACAGATGGAATATACAATGCTGATGTTTGGGAAGTTGATATTCTAACCCAGTGTCATATCCCAGGATGTTACAATTATCTTGATAATCATCTTTGTCATTATCTTTTTCAGATTCTTCATCTTCAGGGTACGGTCCATCCTCAACTGGCTGGGTCTGCTGTGGTTCACCAAAAACTTTGAAGACTTTCAAAAAATTTGACCTGGCTGTCGTTCTCACTCTGATGGTGTATTTGGAGTGTATATCATCAATAGCCCCAACTTCAGATGTGTGAGTTCCCATTAAATGTTTTCATGCAAGAGCAGCAGATCTTCTTTTCATTATGCTTTCATCAACCCAGTGGGCTGTCATACCAATAAAGGTACAAATTCCAGTACTCTGCAGCTTATGAAATAAATACTTGGAGTAATTTCTTCCTTCATTGTTTTCTTCAGCTGTGTGGTTTCTTCCTGGACTGTACAGCATACAATTGGTCTTGAATCTTAGTGTAGATAAGCAGAACAGTGCAAACAAGGTTTCAGAAAGCTTGGAGGTCAACAACAGAGAATGGGTGCAGACACTCACAGACGAAGTCCAATGACATGTTTATCTGCTGTAGTCTGAGAGACATATTTGACAGCCATTGCCACCATGGTGTCTGTAATCTTTCTATTCTTATTTGTTGTGGATTATTATTATAATGGAGGAATTGGATGTACAGTGGAACCTTGGTTCACGACCATAATTCGTTCCAAAACTCTGGTTGTAAAACGATTTGGTCATGAACTGAAGCAATTTCCCCCATAGGATTGTATGTAAATACAATTAATCCGTTCCAGACCATACGAACTATATGTAAATATATATATTTTTTTACGTTTTTAAGCACAAATATAGTTAATTAAACCATAGAATGCACAGCGTAATAGTAAACTAAATGTAAAACAATTGAATAACACTGAGAAAACCTTGAACAACAGAGAAAACTAACACTGCAATAGTTCGCGTTATAGCGCTACCAACCGCTGCATAAAAACACTTTTTTTTAATGAGTTTTAAGCATAGGGAAAAAAATGAACATTTGCAAAAATCCATAATTTAATAAACCACCAAGAAAAGTAACATTGCAACAATGCACGCTACGAACCGATCGCTGTAAACAGAAGTGAAAACAAAATCAAGCCCAGTTCATTTTTTAACTGCCTTCTCTACCTTATGAGTCCAGCTCTCTCTCTCTCTGGCGCTGCCTGTGTGTGTGTGTGTGTCTGTCTCTCTCTGGCGCTGCCTGTGTGTGTGTGAAGCTCTCTCTCTCGCGCTGCCTGTGTGTGTATGTATGTGGCGCTCTCTCGCTCTCTCTCTCTTGCTCGCTGCACAGGAAATGCACAGGTTAGAGACTGAACATGTACAAACCGAAAGGGAAACTGGCTTGTTCGTATACCGAGTGTGTGGTCGTGAACCGAGGCAAAAGTTTGGCGAACGTTTTGGTCGTAAACCGATTTGTACGTGTACCGAGACATTCGTGAACCGAGGTTCCACTGTAATATTACATTTGTTTTTCCTCTCTGACATGCAGTCATTATACAGTTTCTTTCTGGATAGATGCTGCCTCTGTAAAGTACAGTACGTCCCCTACATATAAAAGAGTTCCATTCAGAGAGCTCGTCTGCAAGTCCACTTTGTTCATAAGTCCAGCAAAGTTAGCCTAGACACCCAACAAACACAATGCAACCCCCAACCCTCAACTCCTATAAAAAACATACACATGTACAGATATTTGTACATAGGAAAATGCTTTTAAAAGTTAATATTTGTATTTTGTTACAGATTTCTTGTGTATTTTAACAATAAACAACAAAGTTAATTGTTTCCATTGTTTTCCGTCAGGTGATATCACTGTTTATGCTATTGGGTAGCCTGCAAATTCAGACCTAAACTACCTCTCCTCAACTCCTATCAAAAACATTTTTGTACTGTATAGTACACAAGAAAGTGCTTTTAGAACTTAATATTTGTATTTTTTTATAGGTTTCTAGTGCATTTTAACAACAAACAACTGAAAGTTATTTTTTATTCCTATTGTTTGCCATCAGCTGACCTCGGTACAGTAAACTTGCTTATTGCTAGCGAATGAGCCTACGCGATTGCCTTCAAATCCATTTCTGGCCGCCAAACTCAAAGTGAGCAAGATGGCATCATCACTCAACACCTACTGCCCATCACTTAATATTGATGACCAATAAGTGTTCATGTTGAAGATTCATGGAAGGTTTTGAAGCAAAGAACAAAAAAAAAAAAAACCATCACTAAAAAAGTACTTCTAATGCTAACTCCAGTTTGAGTGTATTAAAATAAAAGCCCTCGCTAAGCCCATGAGTCTCCTGATGGGATGCTCGCATCTGAAGATTATACATTAGAGTTGATTAGGAAAAGTCGTAGAGAACAAGCTGTTCATGAGATCCGACTAAAGGTCCCTATTGTGCCTGTGCTCCACCACACTACTTAGTTTTGTATGGCAGTTAATGTGGTTCTCTTAGTGAAGAGGAAATTACCTTTAACAAGTTTTTAAGTGTGTCCCCATGTTCTTGTTGAATACACTTAATTGCAGATATCTTGGGCTTGAAATAAAGTGCATTAACTCAACATAAACAGAGACAGCAAAAAGCACAACCAGTTCTAGAGGATGCATGCACATGACTTAGAACAATGACTGTAAACAACAATAACGTGAGTTTTACGCTCAGCTAAACTAACTTAGTGCTACGTAGTTACGCTACATTAAATTTTTCACTTATTTAAATTATTTTTAATTTATTGGACATACATTTTTGTAGGGCGGCATGGTGGCGCAGTGGTAGCGCTGCTGCCTCGCAGTTAGGAGACCTGTGTTCGCTTCCCGGGTCCTCCCTGCATGGAATTTGCATGTTCTCCCCGTGTGTGTGTGGGTTTCCTCCCACAGTCCAAAGACATGCAGGTTAGGTGGATTGGCGATCCTAAATTGTCCCTAGTGTGTGCTTGGTATATGGGTGTGCGTGTGTGTGCCCTGCGGTGGGCTGGCTCCCTGCCCGGGGTTTGTTTCCTGCCTTGTGCCATGTGTTGGCTGGGATTGGCTCCAGCAGACCCCGTGACCCTGTAGTTAGGATATAGCAGGTTGGATAATGGATGGATGGATAGATGGATACATTTGCGCAAATTTAAAAGTTTGTAACTTGAAGGTTCGTAAGTAATGGGACTTACTATATATGAGTCATAATAATTTATGTATTTATTACATTAAATAACTGCCATCTCTTTTTTGGTAATGCACTTTTCTGAAATATTAGCTCAACTGTATATACTCTATCTAGATACCATATATTCAGCTAAAACTCAGGCAGAATGTTTGACCAGCTCTGGATCACTTAGTATGGTCTGGTTTAAAGTTCAAAACTGTAATTACTATGAAACACTTACCTCAAGCAATTACAGTAACAGTGTACTTTAGTGACACTACTAGTATAGTTAAAATTCCATCACATACAGAAAATGCATTATGACAATACATGCATTGTATGCAAACAATTTTATTCATCCCTACAAATCAGTTGATAATCTAGTCTCTAATTCTAAATTATAAACAGCCACTTGCAACATCAAAGACCTTCTATTGAAGACAATAGAAATGAAAATGATTGTGACGTCCAAACAAAACAACGGTATTCAATTATGTTGAGATTAGGCAAGTACAATCAGCATATCACCAGCATGCAAAGTTTTAACAACTGAAAGCACTAATAGCAAAGGAGAATACAGATGAACAAATTACAGTAAAAGTCTTGTGATTGAGCCACACTTTCTCAAATACATTAAAGTGTTTTTAAAGAAAAAAAAAACATATGGACAGGTGGTGCAGTTTTCCAAAAGAAAACAGGTAGGCAGATAAGTCAATCATTGATCAAGAGAATATTTATTCAGTTGAAATATGTGCTTTTTGTGTCAGCTTCTGGTTATGAGTTGCTTGTTTTGGAAGAGCTTGTTGTTGCCAATTCTTGGAGTACCAAAAAGGCCATGTGCAGGTGATATTTACTTGAATGTACTTGTAGCAAGACACTCTTGTAAATTTTTCCCAAGGCAAAAAATGCATTACTCAAAAGATGAGGGAAGCATGCATATTCTTATGCAGTTATACTCGGAGTATATTAGTAAAATATACACACATTTAGAAATTATAATGTACTCCTCATATACATTTATAATACTGAATGTATTAAGCACTGAAGGGCAACTTTTTTTTTAAATGATGCTTCCTGTAATCCTACTTCATTGTTTTGGTGCCTGCTTTGGTCGTGACAATATGTAACAATCAGAATTGTACTGTAGTTTTTTTCAAAAACATCAACTACTATATTATTTTTTATCATGTATGATGTATTACTTTAAACACCTCACAAGTATAAAAAATCAACTATCATGTGTTTACTTAAGTTTAATCGAGAGTTCTTGCTAGTCTATAATATCACATTTTTTAGAGGTATAATTTATATTGTACCATAATGCTATTTTGTTTCATCTCTTTATACAGCTGTTCTAAATGTGGCCTGAGATGTACTGGCTATTTATTAAGAATTTTGCTGATGTCACAATACCCATGACATTTCTTTGTATCCTCCAGTGCAAGTTTTTCTCCACATTCAGAAACGTCATTTCAGATTGAAGTGTCATCTTCAGCAGCGCAAGTTCAGCTCTAGCCAATACATTGAATTGTTTTACCACAACATACTAAATTCCACCTTGTGTCATATCTGGGGATTGACAAAAGCGGAAATGTTCGTACGCACAGAAAGATCCAGATGCATAAATCTGTGCAAACGTCAACATCCATGTTCTTCCACTACATAAATCCCAGTCAGTGAGAAAAATAACGCACGTGCACGCACCTGCTGCCCCACCCCAACTCCTCCCAGAATTACGCCTCTTTGAATACGCAAATCAATATAAATAGCCCTTAACACTAGAATTACCAGAGCCTACGAAAAAACTCGTAAATCCGTCCCACCTTAAATCGCGTCTTAAATCCGTTTGCATCTCTCCGCCAGAGTCCTTTGTCATCTAAATGTGCTGATAAAGCTACTAGCAGCCAGCTATTCCATCCCCCCACCGACTTAGAATGAACTTCTCTCCTAGCTCAAGCCTTGCCTTGATTTGATTACCTGGGATTGAAGTGGAGTTTTACAGTGGAAATAATTCTAGCGTTATTTGGAATACACGCATTTCATGTGTGTTCCATTTCTATAGTTGGCTGTGCAAACACATTTTTAAAACAGAAACGTTTTTCATATTCTAATAGTAAATGACAAAATGTAGGCATAAACTATATAACGTATGAAGCCTGAAGTCCATATATCAAAGAAACACTTTCACAAAAGGTACAAATAAAAGAACACATGCGCCTTCATTCAAAAAAAAAAAAAAAAAAAAAAGCCGCGTTAGCATGCCACATTGACTTTCTTACTACAACCGCCGCGGTGGCGTAATGGTATCAGCCCCTGACTGGGAATCAGAGGGTGGCGAGTTCGATCCCGCACGGCTCCACTTCGAGAAATTAACTGCTCTTATTCTTACAATTTTAGAATAACAATATAAATTTGATTTCAGTCTGTAACAGGCGGTGTAACTTATGATACTGGTAAAGGTTAGCTTTTTTTTTTTTTTTTTTTAATTCACTTTTCATTCTCGCAGTCGCATTCAGAATCAATCCATACAACCCCATCTGACACAGCTGGTTTCACATAAATAAAAGTGCACTTTTATTCAAGACTATAACCGAAGAATAAAGAAAGCAAGTTACAGTTGGTGGTTGATACGACAGCTTGCGTGGTGCAATGTTAAGAACTGCTGATTTCCGATCCGTGCTATATAAAATCATCACATTCAAATATTAACAGTTCCCACACACCCAAGGTCCGCCATTCCTACATTTACAACATGTGTACTTGTTGCAGTGTACACACCTCTCTGTGCTATGGTTCCTATTACAGTGAATGAGCACCTGACACTGTACTTTCTTCCCTGGGGGAAGCTGAGGTCTTAGAACGGAAGTTTGTTGACGCTGTATCATCTTTTCTTTTTCCATCACCTTTTCCTGTAAGAAGCGACGACGAAGTTCCTCTGCAAGGTGAGCCATGAACACTCTTCTTTTCTCAGCGGACCCCGTGCATGCCTTATACAGTACGTGTGCGTTCATCGCTGCTAGGTCAAGGATGTTGTACAACACAGCAACCGGCCACCTGCGTGTTCCTGTGCGCACTGAACAAGCACGCGCCTTCTGGTCCATGATGTTAATGCCACGCTGGGGAAAAAAGAAAGACAAATATATGTGACATTTTGAAGAAATCATTTTATCACCAGAATAGCACCAGAATACTTCGTCACACTAATATTTTTTTCATTAGCATACCTTCATGTGGTTGTAGTCTGTGACCGTGTTTGTTTTTTTTTTTTTTATCTTGCCCAATCTCCACATCATGGTGCATTGTGCTGAGAATGCAGACAGACTTCATCTTTTTGGGCATATACACTGTCAGCATGGCACTGGGAGATCTAAACACCAGCGTGGAGAATTGTTCGTGTACTGAACTGACTTTAGCTGCAGGTGGAAGTTCCCGTCGCACTTTATTCATGGTGCCAAGCAGAGTTGTATTGCGGTGCAGCAGTCTATTAGCCAGCGAAAGTGACGTGAAGAAGTTGTCTGTTGTTACGGTTCTGCCTTTTTGGATTGCGGCAGATTTGGAGACAAAGTACATGTGCAATGCCACTCCTTATTTAGGAAAAGATCCCAGTCGTCCCACGGGAGAAAGACTTTCCGAGTCTGTGGTCATAAAGCTTATGGAGCCATTTCTGGACAAAGGCAGAACCGTAACAACAGACAACTTCTTCACGTCACTTTCGCTGGCTAATAGACTGCTGCACCGCAATACAACTCTGCTTGGCACCATGAATAAAGTGCGACGGGAACTTCCACCTGCAGCTAAAGTCAGTTCAGTACACGAACAATTCTCCACGCTGGTGTTTAGATCTCCCAGTGCCATGCTGACAGTGTATATGCCCAAAAAGATGAAGTCTGTCTGCATTCTCAGCACAATGCACCATGATGTGGAGATTGGGCAAGATAAAAAAAAAAAAAACAAACACGGTCACAGACTACAACCACATGAAGGTATGCTAATGAAAAAAATATTAGTGTGACGAAGTATTCTGGTGCTATTCTGGTGATAAAATGATTTCTTCAAAATGTCACATATATTTGTCTTTCTTTTTTCCCCAGCGTGGCATTAACATCATGGACCAGAAGGCGCGTGCTTGTTCAGTGCGCACAGGAACACGCAGGTGGCCGGTTGCTGTGTTGTACAACATCCTTGACCTAGCAGCGATGAACGTACACGTACTGTATAAGGCATGCACGGGGTCCGCTGAGAAAAGAAGAGTGTTCATGGCTCACCTTGCAGAGGAACTTCGTCGTCGCTTCTTACAGGAAAAGGCGATGGAAAAAGAAAAGATGATACAGCGTCAACAAACTTCCGTTCTAAGACCTCAGCTTCCCCCAGGGAAGAAAGTACAGTGTCAGGTGCTCATTCACTGTAATAGGAACCATAGCACAGAGAGGTGTGTACACTGCAACAAGTACACATGTTGTAAATGTAGGAATGGCGGACCTTGGGTGTGTGGGAACTGTTAATATTTGAATGTGATGATTTTATATAGCACGGATCGGAAATCAGCAGTTCTTAACATTGCACCACGCAAGCTGTCGTATCAACCACCAACTGTAACTTGCTTTCTTTATTCTTCGGTTATAGTCTTGAATAAAAGTGCACTTTTATTTATGTGAAACCAGCTGTGTCAGATGGGGTTGTATGGATTGATTCTGAATGCGACTGCGAGAATGAAAAGTGAATTAAAAAAAAAAAAAAAAAAAGCTAACCTTTACCAGTATCATAAGTTACACCGCCTGTTACAGACTGAAATCAAATTTATATTGTTATTCTAAAATTGTAAGAATAAGAGCAGTTAATTTCTCGAAGTGGAGCCGTGCGGGATCGAACTCGCCACCCTCTGATTCCCAGTCAGGGGCTGATACCATTACGCCACCGCGGCGGTTGTAGTAAGAAAGTCAATGTGGCATGCTAACGCGGCTTTTTTTTTTTTTTTTTTTTTGAATGAAGGCGCACGTGTTCTTTTATTTGTACCTTTTGTGAAAGTGTTTCTTTGATATATGGACTTCAGGCTTCATACGTTATATAGTTTATGCCTACATTTTGTCATTTACTATTAGAATATGAAAAACGTTTCTGTTTTAAAAATGTGTTTGCACAGCCAACTATAGAAATGGAACACACATAAAATGCGTGTATTCCAAATAACGCTAGAATTATTTCCACTGTAAAACTCCACTTCAATCCCAGGTAATCAAATCAAGGCAAGGCTTGAGCTAGGAGAGAAGTTCATTCTAAGTCGGTGGGGGGATGGAATAGCTGGCTGCTAGTAGCTTTATCAGCACATTTAGATGACAAAGGACTCTGGCGGAGAGGTGCAAACGGATTTAAGACGCGATTTAAGGTGGGACGGATTTACGAGTTTTTTCGTAGGCTCTGGTAATTCTAGTGTTAAGCTCAGCTTTCTGTGAAAAGGCAATGGCAAAAGCACAGGGGAAAATAGAAGAATTTCAGCAAATACCAAGTGGAGGCAAGGAAAAACTTAGTATTTGTTGGTTTAAATAGTGATATAATAAATAAAAGGAAGTAGATTGACTTACATAGAGTGTTGGAGAAACTCAAAAGTTCACAAAGTCGCACAGTCCCTGAAATAAAAAAGAAACGGTCAGATATCAAAGTCGCCGTGAAAAGGCGGGTTGTAGCCCACCGTCTGAGTGTCATATGAAAGCTTATTAGGGTACAGAGAAAAAAAAATAGGCACACAGTGGGAAAAAAGCACGAAATGTCAACTTTAATCTCGAAATTTCCACTTTAATCACATAGTTTATTTTGTCATTAAAGTAGAACATCATAAACTTCATCTTAAAATATTTAATTTACTAGTTTCTCAAATCCCATTGTAACTAAAGTAGCATGTTAAATGCTTTGTTTTGTATTTGATCTTCTATGTGCTCTATGTGCACTACCTGCTTCTTAAACGGGGCTTTCTCTTCCTCCGACAGGACAAAGAATCCATTACATTTGTAATATTACAGCTCTCTGAATAATTAAAATACTGAGATGTATACGATGATATCATTTTCATGATGATAAGAATTAAAGCATGTTATTAAACATAGGAACACGGTGGTGCAGTGATAGTGACGAGCAGGCGCCTCACCCACAGATTATTCCTGCCTCCTGCAAGATGCTTGCTGTGCCGTGTGCGACATTCAATGAAATAATTTATTGCAGCAGTACTGTCTCTTTCAAACGTACTAACCCCCAATTCCTGTCCTTGCTTTTCTTTCTCCAAGTAACCAATTGCCACACAATCAGCTCTGTAGTAGATGTTAAGCCATCTGTAAGCTTAGAATGTCAATTCTTCAAAACTTTTAAGGAACATTGAAATATCTTCGTAGTACATGTTTAATTATTCTATCCATCTGTTTTTCCAGTGTTGCGCCAGCCCCAGTAAGAATACAGCGCAAGGCAGGAATAATTGGGACATCAGCTCGTCGCTAGCGCTGCGACACCGTGTCCTCACTTGTTTAATTATTAACAATACAGATTATTTAAATGACGTTAACATTTTATCTGTATAATGTAATAAACATATTTTGCTGCATTTCATCTTAAAAATAATATCGTTGACAATGGGAAAAATATCTCTTAATCAATATATCAGAAAAGGAGTGGAAAACAGCAATGCAGAGACTTCACTCGAGCTCCATATGTGCAAAACATACAATTATTCAACTCAAAATTATATATCGAGCACATCTGTCCCGCTTAAAACTGTCCAAAATGTTTCCAGGGCAAGATCCAACCTGCGAACGCTGCAATCAAGTTCCAGCCTCACTGGGTCACATGTTTTGGGCCTGCACCAAATTAACATCATTTTGGACCAAAATTTTTAAGTGCCTTTCAGACAGCCTTGGTGTCACAATCCCTCCTAACCCATTAACAGCTGTGTTTGGTGTTCTTCCAGATGGGTTCAAAGTGGAGAAGGAGAAACAAACTGTGATTGCATTCACTACACTTTTGGCACGCAGACTTATTTTGCTAAACTGGAAGAATCCTAACGCTCCTCTTTTAAGTCAGTGGGTAAACAATGTTTTATGCTATTTGAAATTGGAAAAAATCAAATATACAGTTAGAGGTTCTGTACAGATTTTTTTTAAAACCTGGCAGGATATAATCAATAAAATTTTAGAATAAGCTCTTAAAGCACTGATGAAGCAATTATTGCCCCATCTCTTTTTCCTCTCCATTCATCTCTACTGGCCTATTAAACTCATCAATTCAGGTATGTCTACAAGCCTTAAGTTTTACTCTGTTGGCCATGCTCTCTCTCTCAGGGGTGGGGGTCGACTCGTTTTTTTTTTCAATCCTATTATTTGTAAAAATTGATTGATTTGTATGAATTTTTACAATAAAATTAATTTTAACAAAATGATATCATCATCATATGTATATACACGCTTTATAAAGTGGTGCAGGTTGTGCAATATTATAACTATATTGCAAGTTTACAATGAGGTAATTGTACTTATAAGTACAAACAGTTCTATAAGGAGCACTTGATGGATTGATTGAGTGCGTTTATAATTCTTGGGATGAAACTGTTTCCGAACCGCAAGGTCTGTACAGGAAAGGCTCTGAAGCATTTGTCAGATGAGAACAGTTCAAATAGCGAATGGCTGAGGCAGTGTGTTCTTGATTCTGTATATCGATAATTCTCTTTCCGATCAGCTGCTCCGAGTGGTGCAGTGAGAGTAACAATGCTAAAGCAGCTATGGTATTTGGGATAGTTTGGCCATTCTGTGGACCATTATATTGTTACAGGTTACAATCAGATGCCTTAAACTAATAAACAATATGCGGTTAATTTCAGTGTGTTTATAAAGCCGTGTCAAGGATGTGGATCTGAAAAAGAAAGGGAAACCACACTGGAACAGTAGCACTGTTTTGACGCTGGGCGCCGTTAGTTTGCAAAACCAAGCGGAGAACTTGCATACGCCAGGGTTTGAGGTAATGTGAAAATGTGCGTGGCTTTATGCCAAGTTTAGGTTTTATACATCGCGATATGAACGCAGAAACAGGCTTACGCAACATTTTTGTGTGTACGCACCATTTATACATGAGGCCCCAGATGATGGTAGTAAAACTTCAAGGACTTAATAATAAGAGGGTGAGGGCCAGCAGCATCTGACCACCTTGTATACACATAATGCACATGAAGTTCAGAATGTTCAGGAAACCTTTTTGACCACATCAGAGAAAGAAAACAAATTGAGCTATCTTTATCGAGTCTTTCCTTCAGCACCACCAGTGTTCAGTTGTCCATGTGGGGATCTATTTTCTTGATCTTTTTAATAGGCATTACTTTGCTACAATAATAACCTAATACTGGCATCATGACAAGACACTGTGGGTTGTTCTTATTTAATAGTTGTCAGTTCAGTTCAAATCTTCGTGAACTTAGCCTGCAAAGTAATATTTAACACACAAATTACCAAAGCCTACGAAAAAACTCATAAATCTGGCTCATCTTAAATCCCTTTGAACCTCTCCGTCAGCGTCTTTTGTCTTGTAAATGTGTTGATAAGCACAAGCAGCAAGCTATACCATCACCACAGAAAGAAAAAGAAGTTCTCCCAGCTCAAGCCTTGATTATCTTGGAGTGAAATGCTGGAGTTTTAGAGGGGAAATAACAGATCATTATTTGGAATACATACATTTCATGTGTGTTCTGTGTCTACAACAATCTATGCAAACACAGAACAGAAACATTTTCATGTTTTAGTAATAAATGACAAAATGTTGACATGAACTGTATAATGTGTGAAGGCTAAAGTCCAAATATCAAATAAACACTTTCACAAAAGGTGCAAAAGAAAATTATGGTACTAGTAAAAGTTAGCTTTTTTTTTCATTTTTATTCTCTCAGTCACGTTCACTCTCTCCCTCCCCCCTCCTGATCTGACCCTAACTAATAGCGTAGCATAAATTTACTCCTGATCTGACGCTGTTCATTTTCAAATAATATTGCATTAGTGCAATGATGTTTTCTGATTGGTACTATTCAGGTCATAAAATGATTTCTTCAAAATGTCACATATATTTGTCTCTTTCTTTTTTTGCCCGGTGTTGCGTTGACATCATGGACTTGAAGGTGTGAGCTTATTCAGTGCGAGCAGGATCACTCGGGTGGCCGGTTGCTGCTACAACCTGCTTGACCTGGCGGCGATGAACGCACATGTACTGTACAAGACATGCACGGGTCCACTAAGAATAGAAGAGTATTCTTTACTCACCTTGCAGAGGAACTTTGTCGTCGCTTCTTACAAGAAAAGGCGATGGAAAAAGAAAATGGGATGGTATAGCAGGCTGCTTGTGCTTATCGACACATTTACAAGACAAAAGACACTAGAGGTGCAAAGGGATTTAAGGTGGGCCGGATTTACGGGTTTTTTGTTGGTTTTGGTAATTCTAGTGTTAAGACAGTCATATGGTAAAGAAGCAAGTTTCTCATTGAATCCCAGTAGGACTGATCATCATTGCTGACTTCCTGGACTACACTAAGATTTATTCAGTGAATTAAAAGCAGATGAATGAGATTTACAGCCTGATGTATACATTATGGAAAGTAGGTAAGTGACTCCTTCTGATAATAAGTTATAAAAAGTAGACAATAATAATTGAACCTTTTCTCCCTTATTTGATTTTAAAGGATTTCCTCATCTACTTGATCCCCTTTCTCTACTTTAAAATAATAAAAGCTTGTTTTAGAAATTATGAGTATTAATAAAAGAGTATACGTCAGATCTTGAGTAGCACGGTGGCGCAGTGGTAGCACTGCTGCCTCACAGTAAGGAGACCTGGGTTTGCTTCCTGAGTCTTCCCTGCGTCTGCGTGGGTTTCCTCCGGGTGCTCTGGTTTCCTCCCACAGTCCAAAGACATGCCGGTTAGGTGCATTGGCGATCCTAAATTGTTCCTAGTGTGTGCTTGGTATGTGGGTGTGTGTGTGTCCTGCAGTGGGCTGGCACCCTGCCCAGGATTTCTTCCTGCCTTGTGCCCTGTGCTGGCTGGGATTGGCTCCAACAGACCCCCCCCCATGACCCTGTGTTAGGATATAGAGGGTTGGACAATGACTGACGTCAGATCTTCATTGTATTCTGACCAAATTATAAACTCTAACCAGAACTTTGGATGACCGCATAGACTACATTTAGTTTGCTTTGTCTTTTCTAACTGAATTTAGCTCAGAAAGATTCCCAGACATTTTCTTTGTCTGTTTCTAGTTGGCTTTACCATAAGGCAATTTGCAGTGTCGTTTGCTCATCTTATCATTTCATCCCTAAGAACATTAAAAACTGTATTATTAATGTATGTATTTTATGTATTGTATAATGATTTATATTTTATTGAATGCTATTCTGTGTTTTAATTGTATTTGCTTTGTAAAGGATACAGCACCCTACGTTTGCTGTGGGGAGAGTGCTATATAGAATGAACTGAAATAAACAGGTATATAAATGAATGATTTTCATTTATTAACACAGCATGGCACAAAAAATAAAATTAGCAGTGCAGAATCATGAGGAATTGGAGCCTGGCACCAATGGGTTTGAAACAAGCTTAAACCTTGAAAGAGAAGAAGTGTTTTCAGTTGATTTAACAAAGCAGTCATTAGAAATTAATTTCTAGTGCAGCCTCTTTTTCTGTTATGAAAAGACACTAGAGTTTCTGAAGAAATGAGACTTGGATACAACATGCGGACTCCATCTTCAGTATTGTAAACAACAGTTGAGAACTGAACTGTGGTTCAGTGTTGTGAGTTGACATCATCGCCTGATGAGTTTTTTAAATCATTTTGTCTGTGTAGAAACCTTATCTAGTTTGTCTGCAAAGAACTACAAGGATTACAACATTTGTATGTATGTTTTATTGTGGAAGGTCTTTGGGGTGATCCTATCCTAAAACATAGATTCTTTTATTCCCATACCCAGATTCTTTGTTATGTGGTCCCACACATACTGTATGTCCTCTGCTCCATCTCTTCTCTCTCATCCTTGCATTCACCTGGCCTGGAAGGAGAGACAGCCCAGAAACCGCAATGCACTTGCCATTAGGACTTACTACTATGGATCCAAACTACACCCAGAACTGTAACTCTTCCATCTTAAAAAAGTTGGGAAATTAAGGCGCTTTCTAAATAAACAGGATTCTGAGAAATTAATTCATGCATTTATATCTAGTAGGATTGACTACTGCAATGCGGTGTTCACTGGATGTTCAAACTGTTCTTTATACAGACTCCAGTTAATCCAAAATGCTGCTGCAAGAATTATTACAAGAACAAGAAAGTACGAACACATAACTCCAGTTCTTAAATCCTTACACTGGCTCCCAGTTAAGTTTAGGGCAGATTTCAAAATCCTCCTTTTAACATATAAAGCATTAAATGGCAAAGGTCCAGCTTACTTGTCTGAACTTATCATGACTTACAAACCAGAGCGCACATTAAGATCTCAAGATGCTGGTCTGATGATGATTCCAAGGATTAATAAAATAACAGTGGGAGGTTGTGCTTTTAGTTATAGGGCCCCTGAACTGTGGAATGGTCTGCCTGTTACTATATATACTATATTTAAGGGTGGAGTGGTGGCTCTGAGGCTAAGGATCTGTGCTGGTAGCCGTCACTGCCAAAAGAGATCCTACTCTGCTGGGCCCTTGAGCAAGACCCTTAACCTGTAATTGCTCCAGGGGCGCTGTACAATGGCTGACCCTGCGCTCTGACTCCAAGGGGTATGCGAAAACTAACAAATTCCTAATATAAGAAATTGTATAAGGCGGAATAAAGAAAAAAAAAAAATAAGAGATGCCCCTTTGGTTTCAGCTTTAAATCCCGGCTGAAGACTCACTAATTCATTTTAGCATATCCTGACTAGAGCTGCTGATTAACTGTATAGACTGCATCTCTGTTGTTAGTCATTAGCACTAAAACATAAGTAACATGATCGTTATAATTTGTTACTAACCCTCACCTATTCTGTTTCTCTTCTCAGTACTCAAATGTGGCACTTGGTGCCACAGCCCGCCTGTCAAGTTGTTTTGCCTGCCTAAGATAAAGTCATCCCTGATGGAGGATCGCATGAATTGTGGGGTAGAGGGGTCATTTCATCGGATTGGCTGGCCCAGCGCTGTTTCAGCTGTGGAATGGCCAAATGGGGGAGTCAGCTTGATGGCTGAGGTCTCCAGGACTCTAAACAAATCCCAATCATATTATGGGATATCATCTACTGTTAAATTCTGGTCCATACTTGTAAAATTTTAATTTTTATACTGAATTGAGGATTTGTTCTGTTCTGTGTATTGTATTGTATTGACCCCCTTCTTTTTGACACCAACTGCACGCCCAATCTACCTGGAAAGGGGTATCTTTTGAACTGCCTTTCCCAAGGTTTCTTCCATTTTTTTCCTACAAGGGCTTTTTTGGGAGTTTTTCCTTGTCTTCTTAGAGAGTCAAGGGTGGGGGGCTGTCAAGAGGCAGGGCCTGTTAAAGCCTATTGCGGCACTTCTTGTGTGATTTTGGGCTATACAAAAATAAATTGTATCGTATTGTATTGTATTGTAAAATTCTGTGCTTCACTTTGCTTCAATTCTCCTTTAAGAGGTTGTTTCCTCTTTATTCATTTATATACAAGGTGGCAACAGAGAGCAAATACTAAATGCAAGCAGTGGGTGAAGGCAGCAAAGTTTTTTTCTGTCATTATAGTCTTCAACGTTCTTAAATATTCTTAATGTACTAAAAAGTGAAACCAAATAAAAGTAAATGGGTGTGGCAAATCATCAATAATACATTCGGACTATTTCAGGAGCTGCCACAGATGATGCAGGCCAACACACCCAATGTGTGTGGCAATCAGTCACTTAAGGTTACATTGCTATGCCTCACAGCATGGATCTTCTTGGTGACTGTTTTCTTTCCAGTTCTCCCTCTCTTCATTAGTTCTTTTTAAGCTTATCAGGTTCAAGATGAACACCACTAGCCCTTCTTTGCCCAATGTCATCCGACAGACCATGTTAGCACATGTAATGGTCAAGATTCTCACTATTAAGTACATGGAATGTCAAACAAAAATGATAATTTTACTGTTTAAGGTTTTGTCCTTTCTTTAAATACTACTTATCTGCAAAAATTAATTTCTGTTTGTATGTCAAAGATATCTTGCTGCTCTTCTAAGTTCTGATGTCCCCTTTATGTGTAAGCCTGCCTTCTGTGTCTACTAACAATTCTTTTTGTGGGTTAGACAAACTGTTCAAAAGAATAGAAGTTCAAGTAAAATAAAAATAACAGTTCTATACTTGAGTTATCCACAGAAAATGATTTTAACAAACTTCTTAGAATAAAAGAAAGGAAAATAAAATATATTTTAACATTGTTGATTACTTCTACTACATAATAAAATAATGTCTGACAGTGAGCATAACTATTTCATTTTGCAACATTAAAAACATATTGAAATAGTTTGTATGCTTACTTATTTAAATAAATAGCCATTAAAAAGAAGGATTAAAAACAGAGCATAATCAAATGCAACTAAACTCTATGGAAGTACAGTGTAGTTATAAATAACAAACACTAAAGCTAATCATTTAGTGTTTCTTTCAAACTCTCCAAAATTAAAGATTAAAAAGATGAAGTGTAAGAATGACCTCTTGAGACCATTGTTATATCAATGAATGCTGAGTGGATGCACCACTCTTCCTTCATTGATATTCTTTATCTTAGTAAACACCAAAATCCTTGCACAAAAGGAGAAAATGAGGTATTGATTTTTTTCAGCATTGTCAACTTCGAGTCTAATTGAAGGTCAGTATATGTGTTCCTGTCAAAGCCTGTAACCTCTTACATTGTGTGTTTGTTCAGCACAAATCACATTACCAAAAACAGTTTTGTTCCCTGCTTCTCACACAATGGGATTACCTCTAAACATTAATAGAAGGGAGACTTCAAATTCTTATTTCAACCACCTAGGTTTAACACAGAAATAAGGACAAATTGTCGCACTGAAACGTGTACATCATGTTTTAAAGTGGTATTGATTACACAGAAAACCACTCCAAATGAATGTTTCCTTTAGCCAAAAATAAATAAATAAATAAACAATTCTAAAGTTAAACTGCCGCTCACATACCTGGCAGTCATTAGGGATCCTATCATGCTGTATTTTGGACCACAATTTAAGCTATTGTAAGTACACAGAGGCCAGATCTATATTGGCTCTATTTTGTAATGACCTATAGCTACTTTCAAGGTGAAGACATATAACTAAAGCTGTTTTGTTCTTTTAGAGCAGACAGTTGCAAAGATTATGTACAAACACTGACAGACTACCAGTACCAATGGCTAATGGAATACAGGAATGAGTAATATTAAAATGAGTCTCCCCTTTCCATGTTTGTAAGTGTACCTTAGAATTAATTTGTGAGTAAAAATGTGTTGGGGAAATAACACCTGTATATTTGGAGGCTGTCCTAAAAGGAATTTTCCAACTGAAATTAATTGGGAGACTGGATGGACATTACTTTGGCTAGATGGCTGTACAGTAGGTATACCCACACTGAGATATAAATGGCTCCTACCACCTTCAATTCATTGATTTTTGGAGTAAGAAATTTAGTTGGGGTGAAGAGACATTGGCAAGGGAGTCGAGGAGCAGAACACTAGAGAGACAGAGAGAGACAGAGATGATTTCTTGATTAATTGGCGTTGATATGTCAGAGAACCTCCTCTACCAGACAGTGGCAAATCCTTATAAGCATTGTACAAGGGAAAATATAAGGGAAGTGATATTTTCTTTGTTAGAAAATCAATGAAACTGACCATTCACAAATAGTAACATACACAGAGAACTTTATATATTGATTATAATAAGGACGAAAGGAGCCACAAAAAGTTTGGGGATGGCCACCCCATGTACTTGAAAAAGTTGTCCAAAAAAATTGCACACTTTTAGAGACAGGAGTCCAAAACAGAACTGACAAACATGTTGAAAGCTGTTCTATAAATATGGCCGAATGAAGGAAGAGGTGGAGTCAGGGAGGCCGGAACAGGAACTGATGTGGCAGACGATGGGTTCAGGGTACCAGACGTTATTGGAGGGTGTCAGAAGTGACATCAACAGGGGCCAAGACCGGTGGTGATGTGATTGAGAGGCATGGTCCTTGGCTGGTCTGCAGAGGGACAGAAGGAGAAAGGATCAGGTGACAGAGCTGACCCCCAGTCCAACTGCAAAATAACACCATTTGAGCCTGTAAACTGTCTCCCATGGTCATGTGTGTGACTATATATACATTATATATATATATATATATATATATATATATATATATATATATAAAGTGAAAGCTTAATATCCTTTTAGCATTTAGCATTCAGAAGTATTAGTATGAATTTTCATGCTTTAAAAATATTTAAATCAGCCTATTAAGCATTATATTTACATATTCGCTGAATTTAAACTATAAAGATTGATGTAGATTGCAAAGAGATGTAAACAAGTCATTCTGTCTCACAAAGTAGTAGATATGTATCACTTTAATACAGTAGCATTTACAGTATGCATGTCCCATGTCAATGTAAATACTCTTATTATTCCAAAACTATCTTATCAAAGATACCATCTGTAATACCATAAAATACCAAATGACTGAAACAGCAGATTAATTAAATAAAAAAAATTGTTAACTTTTCCAAACAAAATACAATTTGTATAAACCTACATAAAGCATAATGCATTTGATTTACATTACCTTCTAATTGGAGAAAATTGGCTTCCCATTATATTTAGAGACAAACAATTGCAAAAGCCTAAATGGAAAACTGGGAATAGTGGCTGAGGTTCAATGTGTTTCTGGCCAAGGCATTTTAGAAACTCATTTCCTTCATTACGGCCAAATATTCAAATAACCTTGAAGCAATAAATAACCTCTAACAATCTGAAAAAAAACCTTCATATTTCTAAAAAAATCTATTATAACATATACACTTCTGGCATACTTACAGTGTACTATACAATAAACATCATAGATATTGTTTTAACAAGGCATATTTGAGCATGTAGCATTGTAAGGTTATGTCAATTGGGGGATTCTAAATCTAAAACCAATTAAGACTATTTTAAATTACCTGATCTAATTTAGTCAATTACGCTCAATAAAACACATTGTAAACACTCTACCAAATCTGCCTCTATTTGTTTTTAGTCCTCATTTAGGATATACAAATTGTGGACATTTATTGAAATGTGAAAGTAAATTTTAGTTTTTATCAGGCTGGGCATTGTCATGCACCAGGAGGAAACCAGCATAGGGTCTGACAATGGGTCCAAGGATTTCATCCCGATATCTAATAGCAGTCAAGGTGACGTTGTCTAGCCTGTAGAGGTCTGTGCATCCCACCATAGATATGCCTCCCCAGACCATCACTGACCCACCACCAAACCAGTCATGCTGAACAATGTTACAGGTAGCTTAACATTCTCCATGACTTCTCCAGATCCTTTCATGTCTGACACATGTGCTCAGGGTGAACCTGCTCTCATCTGTGAAAAGCACAGGGCGCCAGTGGTGGACCTACCAATTTTGGTATTCTATGGCAAATGCCAATTGAGCTCCACAGTGCCGGGTAGTGAGCACTGGCCCCACTAGAGGACATCGGCCCCTCAGGCCACCCTCATGAAGTCTGTCTCTGATTGTTTGGTCAGAGACATTATTAATAATAATAAGTTGCATTTATAGAGCACCTTTCACAAACCCAAGGTCGCTTTACATACAGGGTAAAGAAAAAAACTTTTACACAAGAGATAAAAGTTTGTAAAAGAGGAAAGTTTTCAGTTGAGATTTAAAGGTGGAGAAAGAGGAGCAATCTCAGAGAGACTGAGGAAGAGAATTCCAGAGTTGAGGGGCCATAACACTGAAGGACCTGCCTCCCAGCGTGGAGATTACTGCTCGAGGACCTGAGGGAGTGACAAGGAGTGTAAGGAGCAAGGAGCTGAGTGAGGTAGAGGGGGGCAAGGTTATGTAGGGCTTTGAATGTGAGAAGCAGAATCTTGAATTTAATCCTTGATGGAACCGGTAACCAGTGAAGCTGGGAGAGAACAGGGGAGATGTGAGCAAAACACTTTGTGTGGGTGAGGACTCTAGCTGGAGAGTTCTGAATATACTGTAGCTTCTGTATAGATTTTGCAGGTAGGCCAATGAAGAGGGAATTACAGTAATCAATACGAGACATTAATAATAATAATAATTCATTATGAAACAATGAACCAGAGTTTCAGCATCATTAAAGGACAGAAATGGACGGAGGCGGGCAATGTTACGGAGATGATAGAATGAAATTTTGGAAAGAGACCTAATATGTAGCTGAAAGTTAAGTGATGAATCTAACAAAACATCAAGATTTCTGAGAACAGGTCCAGGTTTGACAAGTGTATCTTCAACAAAAACAGAGAAATTGGATGCCTTAGAAAGTTGGGAGTTTGGGCCTACTAGTAATACTTCAGTTTTATTGGCATTAAGTTTGAAAAAGTTATTTTCTATCCATAGCTTAAGATCAGTGATGCAGTCAGTGAGTGTGCTGGGAGGTGAATCTGTAGGGGAGTGTGTACTAAGATATAACTATATACCATTTGCATAACAGTGGAAGTTAAGGCCATGTCTGCAAATAATCTGACCCAAAGGAAGGATATAAAGTAGAAAAAGTAATGGCCCAAGGACTGAACCCTGAGGGACACCACAAGACACAGGTGAGGTGAAGGATTTATATCGGCCAAGTGTGACAAACTGCTGCCTATTAGAAAGATATGATGTGAGCCATTGAAGGGCTAAGCCAGAGATCCCTACAGCAGACAAACATGACAGGAGGATTTCATGATTAACAGTGTCAAGAAGGAGGAGAATATTAAGTGAACCACAATCTGCAGACCGGAGAAGATCATTAACTACACGGAGAAGAGCTGTCTCAGTGCTGTGCTGTGTGCGAAAGACAGACTGAAAAGACTCATAGAGTGTATTGTCTAGAAGAAAAGCATTGGAGTTGTGTAGCAACCACGCATTCCATCACCTTAGCCAAAAAAGGGAGATTAGAGATAGGCCTGTAACTGGAGAGAGAAGAACCAGGTGAGGTTTTTTAAGGATTGGGGTAACTGCAGCAGTTTTGAGGGCAATAGGGACAGAACCTGAAATGAAACATGTATTTATCAATGTGGCAACAGGAATACTAATTATAGATGAGCATACCTTAAGCAGAGAAGTGGGGGCAGGTTTAAGCAGACAGGAGGAGGAATTAGACTTATTAATAATAAGTTCAGAGATGGCAAGAGAGTCAACAGGTGAGAAACAAGTGAGTCTTGATGATGGAGATCGCAGATCGGAATGAGTGAGTGATTGAGGTGTGGAGGGGAAACTGTGATAGATTTGATCAATTTTGGTATCAAAGAAATGTAAGAAAGCCTGACACTGTTCAGCTGTATTGGGGCATGCTAGAGGAGGGAGTTGGAGTCCTAAAAAGAGTTCTAGGCCTAGACCATTTATGAGAGAGGAATAATAGTTGGAGCGAGCAGTTTTAAGGACATCCCTATATTTAAGTATATGCTCACTGTAAAGCTGTGAGTGAACTATGAGGCCTGTTTTCTTATAAAGCTGCTCAAAACACCGGCTAGTGGTTTTCATAGCTCTGAGCTCATGGGTGTACCAGGGACAGGAGCGGGTGACTGGAGCCTGCCTAGTCCTTAAGAGAGCAAAGTTATCTAACAATTGGGAAGCACAGTTGTTATAAAGGGAAACCATTTTTTCAGGAGAGGGAAGACTATGTAATCCAAAAAGAGATGAAGACTGAAGGGAGGCATCAAACAAATCAGAATTAACAGACCTAATGTTGCGAGACAGACTTTTTCTCATCAGATGTAGTGGTAATAATACTAAAGTTACATTCAATAAGCTTATGATCAGAAATACCAGAGAGTGAACCTGAGATAGAGACATTATTCAAGCCATTTGAACAAAGCAAATCAAGAATATGACCATGAGTATGAGTGGGGAAATCAACATGCTGTGTCAAGTCAAAACATTCCAAAGTTGAGATGAACTCAGCTGTAAGAGAGCAGTTGTTATCAACATGAATATTAAAGAAGTCAACAAGTACAATTACAGCAGGGCAAAAAGATGAGATTACAGTGAGAAGTTAATTAACTTCAGACAGAAAGTTCACCACAGATTTGGGAGGGCAATAAACTAACAACAGCAGCACAGGAGAGGAGGAAACCAGTTTCACAGCAATATATTCAAAAGATGTGACTTCAAAAAAATGAGAGTTCCTTCATTGTTAAGGTAGATCTATAAACCACAGCCAGGCCACCACCTTTTCCTGTTAACCTGGGTTTAGATATGTGGCTATAGTCAGGGGGGGAGAGCAAGTTTAAATGTAAATAGTCACCAGGTTGTTGCCAAGTTTTTGTTAGAAGAAACATGTCCACTTGCTTCTGGGAGATGAGGTCATTAATCAGGGAGGTCTTGTTAGTGATGGAGCAAGCATTCAATAGGGAGCGCCTAAAGTTGGAACAGCCAGAAGAGTAGGATGCAAACACTTCCTGAAGAGGACGAAGATGGCCCATGTTTATTCCTCCAGACAGACCAAACGTTACGCCACTGAACATGGTGAAATGTCCATATAGTTGGGATTGACGCCTCCGAGCTATAGATCCGCGAGGGGCCTCTTTTAGACCAGTGAATATAGCGAGGACGCCAAGTAATTCCAAGCGACTGGCAAAAACTATAACTCAAGGAGAACAATCATGGATGACAGTCAAAATGTTTAAGTACATATGGAGAATATATGAGCTGTATTGCCAAAAAAAGTAGAAATGACAACTGTCACAATAATGACCATTAGACATTGCGAAGGTTTGGGGCAGCCACCCGTATAATTGTTTACGGCTGCAAAACGAACTAAATAGCAAAGACATGTGCATTCAACTGAGTCCAAAACAGAACTGATTCTCTTCAGGCAATATGGCGGCTTTAAAGGCCAGAAAAGGAAGTGATGTCATCAGCACCAGAACCGGAAGGGACGTCATTGGCTGCCCCAAAGCCGGGCTGGATTTCCCTAGACTGGTCTGCAAAAGATCGAGAGGGAAAATTAGTGCACTTCGCCACCCCCTGGTCTGGCTTGGAATTACAAGTATTCAAGCCCTTTGGTTGTCTCCAAAACACACGTGTGTGACACAACACACAGCACAACTCCAAACCAGAGACAGAATGGGCTAAGATTATCCACAAACCGGTGGATACCACCAAGAGCAAACAGAATGCCACACAACACCATGCTAACTCCAGCTATACACGTTAGCCAGCCCAAATCTTACTGCATTACCAGCTAAAAAAGGAAAAGCACAGCGGGCAGGCAGCACATTCGCAGTTCAGACTGGTGACTGCAAACGGAAGCAAGAGTAGATTCATACTCACTACAAAGGCAGTAACAGGAGAGAAGGAACGGAGCTCACACAGGACTGAAGCAGGTGTGATCTAGGCAATCGCCAATGGCATTTGCATAGTAAGTAAATTCGAAAAGTGCAGTCTAATCAGAAGGTGAAAAAGTCCGATGGGGCAAAATAAAACAAAACAAAAACTAGTGAGAAGCAGCAGCCAAACGCGCGAAGTGTACTCTCAACCAGGGTTCTGAAGGTTTGTTGAGCCTCGAATTCAGGAGGAACAATGAGGATTTCATTCAGGGCATGGAACACTGGACAAGCTTTTTACCCTCATATGAATTTTGAAGGGTTCATGGAAGTATACTTAACCAGTTCACAAGTGTTTGGTGGACATTGCAAAGGCATATGACTGCTTCCTGTGAGGTGTCCTGTGGAGGATGCTTTGGGAGTACATTCACACCAGTGGCCTGCTGGAGGTCATTTTGTAGTGCTCTGGCAGTGCTCATACTGTTCCTCCTTACCCAAATGAGCAGATACAGATCCTGCTGATGGGTTAACACTAGAATTTCCAAAGCCTACGAAAACACTCGTAGATTCGTCCCACCTTAAATCACTTTGCACCTCTCCATCAGCGTCTTTTGACTTGAAATGTGTTGATAAGCAGCAAGCAGCCTACTATCACATCCCCCCACCGTCGCACACTTTTCTCAGCTGTTTACCTGCATGTCAGTTGCTTAGAGTTGTATAGAGTGAGAAGTCAAGCAAAATGACACCTTTTATAAATACTATATGGTTATTTGGAACACATGCATTTCATATGTGTTCCGTGTCTACAACAATCTATGTAAACACATCGTTAAAACAGAAAGTTTTTCATGTTTTAGTAATAATTGTCAAAATGTAGACATGAAGTGTATAATGTGTGAAGCCTGAAGTCCAAATATCAAATAAACACTTTCACAAAAGGTACAAATTTAACAGAACAAGCTTCTATTCAAGAATACAACTGCAGAAAACGAACCTGCGTTAGGGTGCGACATTGACACCCCTTTGATACAACCACTTCGGTGGTGCAACGGTATCAACTGTTAACTGGTAATGAAAACTTCACGGGGACGAGTCCGTTTGAGAAGCGAGCTGCTCTTATTCTTACTATTTTAGAATAAAAACATACATTTGATTTCAGTCTGTAACATCCATCCATCCATCCATTGTCTCCCGCTTATCCGAGGTCGGGTCGCGGGGGCAGCAGCTTGAGCAGAGATGCCCAGACTTCCCTCTCCCCGGCCACTTCTTCTAGCTCTTCCGGGAGAATCCCAAGGCGTTCCCAGGCCAGTCGAGAGACATAGTCCCTCCAGCGTGTCCTGGGTCTTCCCCGGGGCCTCCTCCCGGTTGGACGTGCCTGGAACACCTCACCAGGGAGGCGTCCAGGAGGCATCCTGATCAGATGCCCGATCCACCTCATCTGACTCCTCTCGATGCGGAGGAGCAGCGGCTCTACTCTGAGCCCCTCCCGGATGACTGAGCTTCTCACCCTATCTTTAAGGGAAAGCCCAGACACCCTGCGGAGGAAACTCATTTCAGCCGCTTGTATTCGCGATCTCGTTCTTTCGGTCACTACCCATAGCTCATGACCATAGGTGAGGGTAGGAACATAGATCGACTGGTAAACTGAGAGCTTCGCCTTGCGGCTCAGCTCCTTTTTCACCACGACAGACCGATGCAACGCCCGCATTACTGCGGATGCCGCACCGATCCGCCTGTCGATCTCACGCTCCATTCTTCCCTCACTCGTGAACAAGACCCCGAGATACTTGAACTCCTCCACTTGGGGCAGGATCTCGCTACCAACCCTGAGAGGGCACTCCACCCTTTTCCGGTTAAGGACCATGGTCTCGGATTTGGAGGTGCTGATTCTCATCCCAGCCGCTTCACACTCGGCTGCGAACCGATCCAGAGAGAGCTGAAGATCACGGCCTGATGAAGCAAACAGGACAACATCATCTGCAAAAAGCAGTGACCCAATCCTGAGCCCACCAAACCGGACCCCCTCAACACCCTGGCTGCGCCTAGAAATTCTGTCCATAAAAGTTATGAACAGAATCGGTGACAAAGGGCAGCCCTGGCGGAGTCCAACTCTCACTGGAAACGGGTTCGACTTACTGCCGGCAATGCGGACCAAGCTCTGGCACTGATCGTACAGGGACTGAACAGCCCTTATCAGGGGGGCCGGTACCCCATACTCTCGGAGTACCCCCCACAGGATTCCCCGAGGGACACGGTCGAATGCCTTTTCTAAGTCCACAAAACACATGTAGACTGGTTGGGCAAACTCCCATGCACCCTCCAGGACCCTGCTAAGGGTATAGAGCTGGTCCACTGTTCCGCGACCAGGACGAAAACCACACTGTTCCTCCTGAATCCGAGGCTCGACTATCCGACGGACCCTCCTCTCCAGGACCCCTGAATAGACTTTTCCAGGGAGGCTGAGGAGTGTGATCCCTCTGTAGTTGGAACACACCCTCCGATCCCCCTTCTTAAAGAGGGGGACCACCACCCCGGTCTGCCAATCCAGAGGCACTGTCCCTGATGTCCATGCGATGTTGCAGAGGCGTGTCAGGCAAGACAGTCCTACAACATCCAGAGCCTTGAGGAACTCCGGGCGTATCTCATCCACCCCCGGGGCCCTGCCACCAAGGAGTTTTTTGACCACCTCGGTGACCTCAGTCCCAGAGATGGGGGAGCCCACCTCTGAGTCCCCAGGCTCTGCTTCCTCATTGGAAGGCATGTTAATGGGATTGAGGAGGTCTTCGAAGTATTCCCCCCCACCGACCCACAACGTCCCGAGTCGAGGTCAGCAGCGCACCATCCCCACCATATACAGTGTTGACACTGCACTGCTTCCCCTTCCTGAGACGCCGGATGGTGGACCAGAATCTCCTCGAAGCCGTCCGAAAGTCATTCTCCATGGCCTCCCCAAACTCCTCCCATGCCCGAGTTTTTGCCTCAGCAACCACCAAAGCCGCATTCCGCTTGGCCTGCCGGTACCTATCAGCTGCCTCCGGGGTCCCACAGGACAAAAGAGTCCCGTAGGACTCCTTCTTCAGCTTGACGGCATCTTTCACCGCCGGTGTCCACCAGCGGGTTCGGGGATTGCCGCCACAACAGGCACCGACCACCTTACGGCCACAGCTCCGGTCAGCTGCCTCAACAATAGAGGCACGGAACATAGCCCATTCGGACTCAATGTCCCCCACCTCCCTCGAGATGTGGTCGAAGTTCTGCCGGAGGTGGGAGTTGAAGCTACTTCTGACAGGGGGCTCTGCCAGACGTTCCCAGCAGACCCTCACAACACGTTTGGGCCTACCACGCCTGACCGGCATCCTCCCCCACCATCGAAGCCAACTCACCACCAGGTGGTGATCAGTTGACAGCTCCGCCCCTCTCTTCAACCGAGTGTCCAAGACATGTGGCCGCAAGTCCGACGACACGACCACACAGTCGATCATCGAACTGAGGCCTAGGGTGTCCTGGTGCCAAGTGCACATATGAACACCCTTATGCTTGAACATGGTGTTCGTTATGGACAATCCGTGACGAGCACAGAAGTCCAATAACAAAACACCGCTCGGGTTCAGATCAGGGGGGCCATTCCTCCCAATCACGCCCTTCCAGGTCTCACTGTCATTGCCCACGTGAGCATTGAAGTCTCCCAGCAGAACGAGGGAGTCCCCAGAAGGTATGCCCTCTAGCACCCCCTCCAGGGACTCCAAAAAGGAGTCCCCTCCTTTAACCATCACCTTATCGTGGTGGAGGGGTTTGCGTGTCCCAATGATCCTAGGAGCTCTGTTGTCCGGGGCTGTATGCCCCTGGTAGGGCCACCCAAGGCAAACTGGTCCTAGGTGAGGGATGAGACAAAGAGCGGTTAAACAAACCTCCTATGAAGAAAAACCATTTTGGACGGCGTTTTCCCTTGCCCGGACGCGGGTCACCGGGGGCCCCACTCTGGAGCCAGGCCTGGAGGTGGGGCTCGATGGCGAGCGCCTGGTGGCCGGGCCTGCACCCATGGGGCTCGGCCGGGCACAGCCCGAAGAGGCAACGTGGGTCCCCCTTCCCATGGGCTCACCACCTATGGGAGGGGCCAAGGAGGTCGGGTGCAGTGTGAGTTGGGTGGTGGCCGAAGGCGGGGACCTTGGTGGTCCGATCCTCGGCTACAGAAACTGGCTCTTGGGACGTGGAATGTCACCCTCTCTGAAGGGGAAGGAGCCTGAGCTAGTGCGCGAAGTTGAGAGGTTCCGGCTAGATATAGTCGGGCTCACCTCGACGCACAGCTTGGACTCTGGAACCAATCTCCTTGAGAGGGGCTGGACTCTCTACCACTCTGGAGTTGCCCCCGGTGAGAGGCGCCGAGCAGGTGTGGGTATACTTATTGCCCCCCAACTTGGAGCCTGTACATTGGGGTTTACCCCGGTGGACGAGAGGGTAGCCTCCCTTCACCTTCGGGTGGGGGGACGGGTCCTAACTGTTGTTTGTGCGTATGCACCGAACAGCAGTTCGGAGTACCCACCCTTTTTGGAGTCCCTGGAGGGCGTGCTAGAGGGCATACCTTCTGGGGACTCCCTCGTTCTGCTGGGAGACTTCAATGCTCACGTGGGCAATGACAGTGAGACCTGGAAGGGCGTGATTGGGAGGAATGGCCCCCTTGATCTGAACCCGAGCGGTGTTTTGTTATTGGACTTCTGTGCTCTTCACGGATTGTCCATAACGAACACCATGTTCAAGCATAGGGGTGTTCATATGTGCACTTGGCACCAGGACACCCTAGGCCTCAGTTCACTATATATATATATATATATATATATATATATATATATATATATATATATATATATATATATATATATATATAATATATATATATATATATATATATATATATATATATATCTTCTATACTAATTAGTAAAAGGCAAAGCCCTCACTGACTCACTGACTGACTGACTCATCACTAATTCTGCAACTTCCCGTGTAGGTGGAAGGCTGAAATTTGGCAGGCTGATTCCTTACAGCTTACTTACAAAAGTTAGGCAGGTTTCATTTCGAAATTCAACGCGTAATGGTCATAACTGGAACCTCTTTTTTCACAATATACTGTAATGGACGGCAGCTTGATGGCCATAGGAGGAGTTGAGTGTCACGTCATCACGCCTCCCATGTAATCACGTGAAAAGACTGTGAACGCAGTAGGGAGAAATGAAGGAGGAGCCGCAAACAGCGAAGAACAAAAAATTCATTAAACAATTGAGAAGGGAGCGAAACAATAAGAAGCGAGTGAGTGAAGCATACAAGCATCTTCATAAGGGAAAAAAGCACGATGTAAAACGTAAGTTTAAATTAAGTTTATAGAAACGCTCCCGCTGTGGATTGCAATAACATATTCGCGAGATAAAAGTTTAATGAGAAGACAGGAGGTATAAACAAACCACACGCCGTAGCGCAACGTAAGGGGCTTTACCTCTGGCGCTGACGTTCGAGATTCGATTCCCGAGAGCGGATGCAGTGAGTGTGTACGCTTGATGAGTCCAGAATTAGGGAGAAACATGTATCACATACTCTTTGCATTATTTGAAAGTAAACTATTAAAACCATTCTATGATCTGCTTCTCGCAACTGAAAGACGGCACATGGCGGATGTTAGCCGATTTGCTGACCGCAACGTTAGGGGCTTCAACTCTGGCGCCGCAAACAGCGAAGAACAAAAAATTCATTAAACAATTGAGAAGGGAGCGAAACAATAAGAAGCAAGCGAGTGAACCATACAAACATCTTCATAAGGGAAACAAAGCACAGTGTAAAACGTAAGTTTAAATTAAGTTTATAGAAACGCTCCCGCTGCGGATTGCAATAACATATTCGCGAGATAAAAGAACGCAGTAGGGAGAAATGAAGGAAGAGCCACAAACCGCGAAGAACAAAAAATTCATTAAACAATTGAGAAGGGAGCGAAACAATAAGAAGCGAGCGAGTGAAGCATACAAGCATCTTCATAAGGGAAAAAAGCACGGTGTAAAATGTAAGTTTAAATTAAGTTTATAGAAACGCTCCCGCTGCGGATTGCAATAACATATTCGCGAGATAAAAGTTTAATGAGAAGACACGAGGTATAAACGAACCACACGCCGTAGCGCAACGTTAGGGGCTTCACCTCTGGCGCTGACGATAGAGATTCGATTCCCGAGAGGGGATGCAGTGAGTGTGTATGCCTGATGAGCCCAGAATTAGGGAGAAACACATGTTGCATACTCTTTGCATTATTTGAAAGTAAACTATTAAAACCATTCTATGATCTGCTTCTGGGAACAGAAAGAGGGCACGTGGCGGACTTAAGGCGACTTGCTGACAAACCACAAGCGTGACCTGGCAGGTAACCACCCATACAATCAGATTGTGATTCAGAAAACGAATGCCATGAATGTAATTACCACGATCTACATACTGTCAAATAAACGAAACAC